>NC_092498.1:110970066-111275801 GCF_047511675.1 Marmota flaviventris | reverse complement strand
TGGTCTGTAACTCTAATAACTATTTTGCCTCACTGTTCTACCTTGTTTTCTTGTACCCTGATTGTCAACATCCTCTATCACTTTTCCCTGATAGGAGTGAGAAACACACAGGAGAGAGAGAGTGGTTGATATCTATGGGGTGTCTGTAGGTAGTATGGTGTACACATGCAACTTGTAGTAGGGTCAGCATGACTTGGCCTACCTTCAGAAGAGCTCTCTGATCTCTATTTTTTTTCTCAGTCCCAGCATCCTGGTAATTCTGCTAACAATTGCATGAAGAACCCCAGAATGTGTATAGTGTCTGTAATGGTTCCAATCTCCTGCGTATTTACTGCATGATCTAGAACAACATCAGTTCCTTTAAAACTTACTGCCTCTATATATCTTTCTCTTTCATTAATATCAAAAGTCCATAGTTTCTCCACATCCTATACTGTGAAGGTCCCTCTTGGGTTAGTCCTCTTTATGGCAGTCTGTTGTGCAAACTCCATCTTCCTTGTGTCATTCCTACTGATGAAACCATATCTCTTTGTTGTTCTAAGCAATTTTGCTGTTCCCCAAAACTTCCTAGTGATGACCTTGTTGTTTCCACTTAAGGAACCATTGATATGAGGACTCAGGGGACCAATTGTTAGAATTTGTTCATTGCATGTAAAACAGAAGAGGGTTCGGAACTAAGGACCTTGGTAAAACTGGAGGAGTCAGAGGAATGGTCACAGGATGGAGGACGCCAGGAGAAAGAAGAGGTTTGGGTTTATAAGACTATTAACCAACTTATAGTAGGAAGCATAACCTCCCTCATTTCCTGGTTATGTGGGTTTTTTTTCCTCCCAAACTTCCTCTCTATGGCTCCTTTATTTATATAAGCATTTTTTTCTTTATATATCACCATCAGCATGTCTGAACCTTTTCTAGTTCCTCACTATCTTTTTCCTCCTGACTTGACACTGTGGTTGCTTTTTCCTCTTCACTGATACTATGGATTCTATCTCCACAGTATCTTGATTGAGCAAAAGCACTAGTTGGTGGAAATTCACAGGTTTTAATTCAAAGCATGGGGGAGCATTTATTGATAGTTGACCTGGAGCAGGTAACATCTTCTCTAGCACTTTTCTCATTGTAGGAAAATGATAATGACCCCACTGCTCAGAGTTATTCTGGGGATCTGATGTATCTGGACATAGAGGACCCTCTAAGGTGCAGTTTAGTGACCATATTAAGACAGAGGTTACATAGTATTTATGTGAGGAATGGCAATCTGCCCTCATGACCAACAAGCTACTCAGAAACATTAATAATACTTAGTGGAGTGACACAGGCTTAAAGAATACAAAAATGCTTGTGCTCATATTGGTTAATAAACAAATCATATTGAAGAGTGAAGAAGAAAATTTCAACAGTGGGTTAAGGCCCAAGCGCTGTGGCACTTACTGCATCTCTGACTGATTTGAGTTCTACTTCAAAGAAAAATCAATTTTGTTATAGTTCCACTTCTTAAGGAATTAGGGATCTACAGGGAATCATGTTTTTTGTTTTCCTTGAATTTCTTTTTATTGATATAAAGTTTGCATTACACAGAACTGGCCATTATGAAATGTATAATTCAGTGGGATTTAGTAAATTCACATTGTTGTCCAACTACCACCCTCCCCAACTCCCCCATCCAGTTTCATGATATTTTGTTTATCCCAAAAGGAAACTCATTGTATTAAGCAGTAGCTCTCAATTCCCTCTTCTTCATAGCTCCTGACAATCTTCAATCTTCTTTCTCTTTCTGTGCTTTTCCTTCTTCTGGATATTTTATATAAATGGCATCATAAGAGAGATTATTTTTCATATCTGGCTTTTTCACATAGTTTCATATTTTTCAAGTTTCATTAATAATGTAGCATGTGCCACTTTTCCATTTTTAAGAATATTAAAAATGGCTAAATAATAGACCAGAGTATGAAGATACTACATTGTGTTTATCTTTTCATTAGTTGCTGGACTAATTTTGTTTTTATTGACCTATTATTTATCATGAATAGTGTTTCTATAGACACTCATGCATATGTAAGTATGTGTTTAAATATCTGGTTCAATACCTTTGGTTATTAGTCCATTTTCTGTTGCCATAACAAAATTTTGAAGTGCACTTTATATAAAGAAAGGAGATGTGTTTAGCTCACAGTTCTAGAGATTCAAGAGCATGGCACCATGATCTGCTTGGATATGGAGGCTTCTACTTTCTGTAACACTACATGGCAGAGAATTGGGAGGGGAAGTGGTTTGTTCAGTAAGGGCAAAGTACATGGGGTAGACTTGATTTATACCAATCCGGTATAACAAGAACTAACTCACTCTGTGAGACCAGCATTAGTCCCTTTTCAAGGTGATGCCTCATCACCCAACTGCCTTGCACTAAGTTCTACTTACTAAAAGTTCTACTACCTCATTACCAACAAAATGGGTACTGAGCTTCTGGTATGCAAATTTTTGAGAAACAAAAGACAAACAAACTATATCAGCTATATACCCTGCAGTAGAATTCTAGGTCGTACAGAAATTCTAAATTTAATTTTTTACAGGATTATTGAATTTCTTCCCATTTGAACTATTTTTACATTCTTATCATCAATGTATAAGGGTCCCAATTTCTTTACTTATAATTTTCTGTTTCAAAATTATTGTGGTTTGTTTTTGTTTTGTGATTATGATGCGCCAAATGAATCTGAGGTGATGTTACTGTATGGGTTTTATTTTTATTTGCTAAATAACTGATTATGTTGAGTATCTTTTATTGGTTGTTAATTCTATCTGAAAATGAATTATTGGGTTATTGGTCTTTTTGTTGTTGAGTTAAAACTAGTCTTTGCATGTTATATATACAACAGTCATACAGTTTAAAATTAAGTTTTTACACTTTTGTAGATTGCCTGTCTTCTCTCTTGGTGAAAATTTCTAATGTATATAAACTATAAGATTTTAAATAATTTCTTATGTTAATTGTACATATCTGAGACATAGTGGGATAGCTCAATACATATACTCAACTTATGTATATCAAATGAGAAGTTATTATATCTATGTCATTAACATTTAAAAATTTTGATTTGTACATAAAAATTGTGCATATTTTTAAGGTACAGGGCAGGATTCAATAATGCATACAATATATACTGATTAAAGCAGGGTAATTATTATTTCTATGTGTTTATCATTAATTTGTGTTTGGAAACTTCAAGCCCCTTTCTTCTGGTTATTCATAAAATATATAATAGTTTACTGTGTATTATAGCTCTGCCCACTATACTACGGAACACTTAAACATTAAGTTTATTAACTCTGTTTTGGTATGTATTATCCAATATTACTCTACCCCCTCTTCTCTTCACCTTCTCAGCTTCTAGTAGTTACTATTCTAAATGTATAATGAACTATTTATTCATCCACAAAAATGATGTCCTATCATTTGTAGGTCAGTTTCTCTCATTTGTAGAAAACAGAAGAAATTGTAGAACATTTTGTAAGAAAAATGAGTCAGACAAATATCACATGTTCTCTCTCATACTTAAATGCCAATTTTTTTAAAGAGAGAGAGAGAGAGAGAATGAGAGAGAATTTTTTAATATTTATTTTTTAGTTTTCGGCGGATACAACATCTTTGTTTTGTATGTGGTGCTGAGGATTGAACCTGGGCCGCACACATGCCAGGCGAGCGCGCTACTGCTTGAGCAACATCCCCAGCCCAAAATGCCAATTTTAATTTTAAAGAAGTCCAAATTATTTTTTCTTTTGTCGATTATGCTTTGATTGCCACATATAAGAAACAATTGTCAAGCCAAAGGGCATGATAATTTTCTCTGTGGTTTCCTCCAAGGGTTTTATAATTTCAGCTCCTACATTGACATGTTTTAATTTTTTGAGGGAAGGTATGTGTGATAGATGTTCAGCTTCATCTTTTGCATGTGAATACCAAGTTTGTATAGCACTGCTAAGAGCCAAGTATATGATGCATGGCATTTTTGGTTGAAAGGTGACGCCAGCTAGCCATTGAGATGATATGATTATGTTAAGATTTGCATTCATATGGATATTGGACTCCTGCTGTTCACCTAGGCTGGCTACGGGACTCCTGGAGAGTTCCCATTGGTTGGGGAAGTACAGTAGGAGGGAGTTCCGGGGGAGGAGCTCGCTCGGCGTCCGAGAGGAGGCCGCGTGGGTGGAAAAAATCTTCCCGGGCGGTACCGGACATTGGCGGCAGTTTCAAAAAATAAACTTTGTTCCTGCTTGAGTGGCTCGTGATTTTGTGCCCAGCCAGACTGCGGCAACTGGTGGCCCGTACGGGGAACGCCTGAAGTTTGGAGGTGAGTAAAATTGCTCGCCCCTGAGGGAAGGCAACAAAATGGGTGACCATTTCAAAAAACAATGTGTTCTCGTTTTGATTTATCTTGTTTTTGTTTCAAGCTGCCTATCCCTAGAATTTTCTCAGGCAAACTGGGAAAATTGGTTGGCTCAAGGTTTGAAGTTGTTCGGCCCTGAGAAAGAGAAAATTGATACAACTATTCTTTGTTCGGTTTTTGTTTCATTCTGTTTCGGTTTTGTTTTGTGCTATCTTATTGGGTTGCGTTACCTTTATAGTAGATTAGAAACTAGTAAAAAACAAACCGAAAGACTGTTAAGTAAATTGTTAGAGGTCCAGACTATGGTAGAAAACATGTTAGGTCAAGCGAAAGAGAAGGTCTCTCAAGCTAGTCAGACAGAGGAAGATTTGAAGAAAGAAAGCTTAGAGGAAAAACAACCATCAGGCGGGGAATTACAACAGGAGGCTGCTACTAACCCCGTTCTATCACCAGAGGGCGTAATTCAACCAACAGCTCCATCTACAGCTGAGCGGCCCTCAACTCCCGTAGTTGATGGACGGAATCCTGAGGCAGGACCCCAAAGATTAGCATGCCCTGTACTTGAGCAGGCAGGAGGGCAACGAATTCACCGTGCTTTAGATTTCAAAACAGTGAAGCAATTAAAGGAGGCTGTAACAACCTACGGGCCGCAAGCACCCTTCACTGTGAGCATGGTCGAATCCATTACCAACTTAGACATGACGCCAGCAGATTGGGCTAACATGTGTCGATCTGTGCTAAATGGAGGACAATATTTGTTATGGAAGGTTGCCAATGAGGAATTTTGCATGGAGACAGCTAGGCGAAATGCAACAGCCGGTTACCCTCAAAGAAATCTAGAGATGTTATTAGGAAAAGGACCTTATGAGGGTCAACAGCAACAAATTGAATATGATCCTGGCGTATACGCACAAATTGCTGCAGACGCAGTTAGGGCATGGAAAACTTTACAGGGGCATGGAGATTTACAAGGACAATTATCTAAGGTAATACAAGGAGCTAATGAACCTTACGCTGAATTTGTAGATAGGCTTATTCAGACAGCATCTAGAGTATTTGGAGATACAGAACAGGCAATGCCATTTATAAAACAACTGGCTTATGACCAAGCAAATCGTTGCTGCAGAGAGGTCATCAGACCATGGAAACATGAAGATTTAAACACATATATTAAATTATGTAGAGACATTAATGAACAAGGGCAAGTCTTAGCAGCAGTACAACAGGCTTTAGATGCCAGGCCAAAAACATGCTATAATTGTGATCAAACAGGACATTTTAAAAGGAGTTGCCCCATAGGAGGAGGGTTTAACAAGGCTAGGTATCAAAGGAATAGAATACCGGGTATTTGCCCACGATGCCGTAGAGGGAAACATTGGGCTAATGAATGCCGTTCTCAAACCACCATAGAAGGTATTCCGTTATCAAAAAACAGTCAAGGACCAAGTGTTTACCCACGATATCGTGGAGAAAGACATCAGGCTCCATTGCCAAAAAACGGACTGGAGGGCCCAATGCTCCGGGGCCCAAAACCACAAATATACGGGGCAGTGGAGGAACCCAGCAACACCATCAAGGTAGTGCCCAGGACGCATTATCCATTAAATCCCTCATCAGACAAACTAGAGGGAGCGCAGGGTTGGACATCTGCGCCTCTGCCAGAGCAGTACTAACTCCAGAGATGGGAGTTCAAATCATTCCCACAGGAGTAAAAGGACCTCTTCCCCAAGGAACAGTAGGCTTATTATTGGGATGCAGTTCTTCAACACTAAAAGGACTTATGATAAGTCCTGGGGTAATTGATCCCGATTATGAAGGTGAAATAAAAATTATAGCTAGTTCTCCAAGAGGTATATCAGTAATTTCACCAGGAGATAGAATAGCACAGTTATTAATAATACCCAGCCTACATGATAAATTTTCCAGTCGTACTGTAGAAAGAGGTTCCAGGGATTAGGCTCCACAGGTGTAGATTGGGCTATGCTTTCTTTAAATCTAGATTCTCGCCCAATGCTAAAACTAAATATTCAAGGACATGACTTTAATGGGCTACTTGGATACAGGTGCAGACCTTAGCATAATATCTCGTCAAGAATGGCCAAAACATTGGCCATTACAACAAGCCACTCAAACGCTTCGAGGCCTAGGAGTGGCAACTAATCCCCATAGAAGTGCAATGGTATTAGATTGGAAGGATCCTGAAGGATGTGAAGGAACTATACAGCCCTATGTATTGGATCATCTTTCCCTATAAATTTATGGGGACGAGATGTCCTAGATCAATTAGGTTTGACATTAACAAATAACATCAACCAAATTCACCCACTACTATGACTAGACAAGGTTTTAGGAAAGGAAGAAAGATTAAGAGAACAAGAACAAGGTATGACAGCACCAATTCAAATAGATCAAAAAACAAATAGACATGGATTGGGTTTTCAGAAAGGGCCACTGAGACAATCAAAATTACTTGGAAATCAGAAAGACCAGTGTGGGTTCCTCAGTGGCCCCTGACTAAAGAAAAGATACAAAGCAGCCCATGACCTGGTCAAACAACAATTAGCAGAGGGACATATACAACCTTCCGTATCTCCCCATAATACTCCCATTTTTGTCATCAAAAAGAAATCTGGTAAATGGAGATTATTACAAGATTTAAGAGCCATTAATAATGAGATGGTTATTATGGGACCTGCTCAATCAGGGATTCCTCCAATTGTCTGCTTTAGCCAAAAACCTGGTATGTTTTAGCTTATAGATATTAAAGATTGTTTTTTTTCAATTCCAATTCATCCTGAGGATAGTCCACAGTTTTGCATTTACTATCCCTGCACTAAATCATGAAGGTCCTGATCAGAGATATGAATGGAAAGTACTCCCTCAAGGGATGGCTAATAGCCAACTATGTGTCAAATTTATGTTAACAAAGTAATCCAGCCACTTAGAAATCAAAATCCTGAACTACAAATATTTCACTATATGGATGATGTATTATTGGCACATAAAGATAAAAACACATTGCTAGAATGTTATGCCACACTTACAAATTTATTAAAAAATTATAATCTAGAGATAGCAATAGATAAAGTACAATTAAATCTTCCAATTAATTATTTAGGGTTTTATTATCCTCAACCATGGTCCATCCACCCAAAATTCAAATACGAGTAGATCAACTCAAATCACTTAATGACTTTCAAAAGTTATTAGGAGACATAAATTGGATAAGGCCTTATCTTAGGTATACCAACAGGAGAGTTGGGACCTTTATTTGATATTCCTAAAAGGTCCATCAGATCCAAATTCACCCCGCATGTTAACGCCTGAAGCAAGAAAGGCATTAAAAATCATTGAAACATATATGGAAAATATGCATTTGGATAGAATTGATATAAGTTTGCCTTTATTATTTATTGTACTGCCAACAAAAAATATTCCTACAGGAGTATCTGGCAAGAAGGTCCATTATTATGGATACATTTATCTTATTCTCCTAACACTATTCTTACTAGGTATCCTGAGGCTGTAGGACAATTAATACTCAAAGGAATAAAAGCAGCCAAGGGAGTGTTTGGGAATTTCTCCCAATAAAATTATTACTCCATATACTATAGAATCAAAATTGATGAGTTAGCTAATGAGTTAAATACTTGGGCAATAATCATGTGCAAATCTAATGTTTCATTTGATAACCACTTACCGTCTAATCCTTTATTGTCTTTTTGGTCATAGCATCCTGTAATTTTTCCAAAAATGACAAGAAAAACACCCTATCATGAATGCTCCAAATATATTCACTGATGGGTCAAATAATGGTACAGCAGCAGTAGTTACCCCTGATCAAACTTTTACATTTTTAGTACCCAAACAATCAGCTCAAAAGGTAGAGCTTAATGCAGTATTACAAGCTTTTAGTGATGTTTAAAGATTCTGTATTTAATTTATCAGTATGTAGTTAATGCTATAGTATCCCTTGAAGATGCTGGTAGGATTTCCCCTTCTTCTACTGTTTTCTCTTTGTTTTCTACTATACAAAGTCTAATCTGGGACAGAAAAGATCCATTCTTTATAGGACATATCAGGGCACATACAGGATTGCCTGGAGCCCTTAGTTTGGGCAATGAGTTAGCAGATAAAACTACACATGACATACATATTTTCTCCACAATAGAAGAAGCTATAAATTTTCATAAAAGGTTCCATGTCAATGCTAATACTTTACAAAAGCGTTTCAAAATAACTAAAGAACAAGCCCGACATATAATAAAACAATGTCAAAATTGTGTGACATTTTTACCACAAGTTAATCTTGGAGTCAATCCTAGAGGACTGATACCTAACCATATTTGGCAGATGGACGTCACACACTTGCCAGAATTTGGAAAATTAAAATATTTACATGTTACAGTTGATACTTCTTCCGGATTTCTGATGGGCTCCCTTCATGCTGGAGAAAAAACTAAAGATGTTATAGCTCATTGCTTACAAAATTTTGCCACTGTGGGCGTTCCAAAACAGTTAAAAACCGATAATGGTCCTGGTTATACGTCCACCTCTTTTAAACAATTTTGCTCATCATTTGGCATTACTCACATAACAGGAATTCCATACAATCCACAAGGACAAGGCATAGTTGAAAGAGCTCATCAAACTATTAAAATGTACTTATTGAAACAAAAGGAGGGAATTGGAAAGGGGTATATATCCCCCAAAGATAAACTTAAAATAACCCTTTTTACTCTAAACTTTTTAAATTTGGATTCATCAGGGCTTAGTGCTGCGGAAAGACATTTGTATCCAAAAAATGTACATAAGCCTAAGGTACTTTGGAAAGATATTCTAACAGGACAATGGAAAGGTCCTGACCCAGTGATAGTCTGGAGTCGGGGCTCTGTTTGTGTTTTTCCACAGGAAGAACAGCAGCCGATTTGGATTCCAGAAAGACTAACTAAAACAGCTCCTACAGATCAAAAGGAAGATGATTCCACTCAAATCCATAACAGCTGATATCCAGATCTCCAGCTTGGCTATTCTTACATCTGTGACAGTGATTAACCAGGATGTTTTTTTCAATATCTATTTTATTATTGCTTTTTCCCACATCATAAAGTTCTATTTTATTTTTGAGCTCATACAGACCTAGGTTAATGTTTTTTCTGATCAGTTTTATATTTTGACTGTGGAGTTTTTGAACATTGCAATGGAGATTTCACCTAGGTAAAGCTACAAGGCCTTTACTATTGTCTTATGTGTTATATGTTATGTGTGCACACTTCTGTTTTGTGTTGTATGTCTGTATGTGCGTATGTCCATATTTCACATATGAGGGGCGCTCATGCACATGGATCAAAAAAAAAAAATTTTTTATTATTCACGTGATTTTAATAGTTTAATTTAATTTGGGTAAACAGCTGTTGAGGATTGTTCTAATATATGAACAAATAGAAGGTTAACAAATCTGTTTGTTTACTTTCACCTTTCCTTTTCATTATATTTAATAATTCTGTTCAGGATAATGTAAATTGTTCTAAATATTGTTTTCTTAGTACCTGTTGAAATGTTACATATTTTTTTTTTAGCATCATTGTCAAAATTCCTATTTTCATCCCAGTGCCGGTGAAGACAAAGATAAAACCAAACTACAACTTCTTTGAGAGTTATCACAACAAACCGTGTAAGCTGACACATCAATGATTTATAACTCAACAAGTAATGCTCAATCAATGAGTCGATTTATTTTGGAAGGATATGGACATATTGATAGATTCCTCTGCTTTGAACTGCTTACAGAACTTGCCTGGACTATGTATCACTTGTATGCTTTATTTTGGGAGGATATGGACATATTGATAGATTCCTCTACTTTGAACTGTTTACAGAACTTGCCTGGACTATGTATCACTTGTATGCTTTATTTTGGGAGGATATGGACATATTGATAGATTCCTCTACTTTGAACTGTTTACAGAACTTGCCTGGACTATGTATCACTTGTATGCTTTGTGATCTATTTGTTGATGCAGAGAATTATGGTAGTGCTAGCGTATCTTTGCTGATGTGTCACCAGTGATGTAATTTTTCCTAGGAGCCGTTAATTGACTTGGTGTCATGACATTTCTGTATCCTCCTCCCTTCTACTAGTGATGGTCTAATTTTGGGGGCCAACAGAGGTGAGGTAAAGAACCTCATCCCCCCACCAGCACCAAGGCCAATTTTGGGGGCCAACAGAGGTGAGGCAAAGAACCTCACCCCCCCACTGGTACATAGGCCTATCCACAAGTATGGCTATATGCTGGACCGGTAGTCAGTGACGGGTATGATCCAATTGCAGTGGTATCAACCTAAGACAGGAGGCTGACGCCTAAAAGTCAGTTTTCCGATGACGGGTAAGAACCATATGTTGAATTGGACAAACCTAACAGGCACGGTCCCTAGCCAGATTGCTTGTTACTTAAACAGAAGGGGGGAGATGCTAAGAGCCAAGTATATGATGCATGGCATTTTTGGTTGAAAGGTGACGCCAGCTAGCCATTGAGATGATATGATTATGTTAAGATTTGCATTCATATGGATATTGGACTCCTGCTGTTCACCTAGGCTGGCTACGGGACTCCTGGAGAGTTCCCATTGGTTGGGGAAGTACAGTAGGAGGGAGTTCCGGGGGAGGAGCTCGCTCGGCGTCCGAGAGGAGGCCGCGTGGGTGGAAAAAATCTTCCCGGGCGGTACCGGACATTGGCGGCAGTTTCAAAAAATAAACTTTGTTCCTGCTTGAGTGGCTCGTGATTTTGTGCCCAGCCAGACTGCGGCATAGCACCAATTTTCAAAGAGACTATTGCTTTCCTATTAACTGGCATTAACACCCTTATTTAAAATCAATTGATTTTTATGTATGGGTTCATTTCTTGTTCTTCAATACTATTTCACACATCAATATGTCTCACTTTGGGCCAATTCCATATGATTTGATTACTATAACTTTGTAGGAAGCTCTGAAATTGAGAACCCTGAGCCTTTCAACTTGTTCATTTTCAAAATCCTTTTTGGCTGTATTAAGTCTTTTGCATACCATGTTAATTTTCCATTCTTACATTGAAAATGCTATTGAGACTTTTTTAGCGATTGCATTGTTTCTATATATTTCGTTTGAGGATATTGACAACTCAACAACTTTAAAGTTTTCAATTAGTGATCCTGGGGCATTTTATACTTATTTAGTTCTTTTTAAAATGTATTTTAGAAATGTTTTTAATTTTAAGAAATACATTATTTATTTATTTATTTATTTGTTTTGGTACCTGGGGTTGAACCCAGGGCCACTCAAACTTAGATCCACAACCTCAGCCCTTTTATACATTTTATTTACATACAGGGACTCAGTGAGTTGCTTTGGGCCTTGCTAAATTGCTGAGACTGGCTTTGAACTCACAATACTCCTGCTTCGGCCTCCCATGCCACTAGAACTCTATGGTAAAATTCATTCATTCATATACATATATTTGTGTGTATATATATATATATATATATATATATATATATATATATATAAACACATATACATATGTTTGTGTATATGTATATGTATATATGTATATAATTTCTTTTTTTAAAAAAAAATATATATAATTTAAGTGTAAATTATATATGTATATAATTTCTTTTTAAAAATATATTTCTTTTAGGTGTTGTTATAAGTTGAACTGACTCCCAAAGAGATATGTTGTAATTCCTAACCCCAATACTTGTGAATATGAATACCCATGAAAACAGGGTCTTTGTACATTTGATTAAGTTTAGATTTTACTGAATTATGATAGTTCCTAATCCAATATGGCTGATATCCTTAATAGACAAAGAAGAGACATCGAGCGGATAATGTTATGTAAAGACAGAGTGTTACAGGAACAGCCAATCTTGTGAAAATTGAGAAAGACAGAATATTCATGCTACCAAAAGCCAAGGAGTGCCTGGGGTCACCAGAAGGTAGGAAGAGACAAATAAGTATACTTCCTAGAACATTCAAGGTGATATGTCCCTGATGACATCTAGGTTTGTAACATCTAGCTACCAAAATAAGAGGATAAATTTCTATTGTTTTAATATAGAAAAAAATTTGGTAATTGTTTACTGTAATGCTAGGAAACAAATACAGGTTTTGGTACTGGAGGAAGGATGCTGCTGTTAAAAATTACCTAAAATGTGGAATTGACTTTATAACTATGTAACAGAAACTGCACATACTTTGTAAATTAAAAAGTAGTTGGTACATAATAATTAATTCTTTTTATTTGGTAGAAGATGATATTTCAATATATGTGTAAAATATGTAGTCATCAGATCAGGGTAACTTGTATATCCATTATCTCAAATATATATCATTTTTTTCTTTTGAGAACGTTAACATTTCTCTCTACTACTTATTATGTAACATTTAATTAACTCTTTGCAACCAGTTACCCTACTATGCTATGGAACACTAGAATGTGTTCTATCATTAATCCCTATAACTGTTAATCATCTCATCTGTATTGAGGTGCATGATAAAAAAGAAGGCCTAGATTGCTTGGAAAACACTTGCTGTTATAAATTTGGACATTAAAAGACTTTCTCATGAAACCTTACAGAAATTAAGGAAAACTGGGGGGAAGTTGAAAACTGGGGGGAAGTTGCTCCAATTAGTATCCCCATTTTAAAGATGACAAAGCTAAGTCTTGGTGATACTGTATCTGCTCTTCAAGGTCAATCATTTGGGAATTTCCTATTTAGTAGCATAATAGTCTCCAGAGCCATTCATTTTTATGGCAAATGTCATAAAATCATTCCTCTGTGGCTGATGTTCCATTGTGTATATATACCATAATTTCTTTATCCATTCATCTGTTGAAGGGCACCTAGGCTGGTTCCACAGAGTAGCTATTATGAATTGAGCTTCTATAACCATCCATGTGCCTGTATTACTGCAGTATGCTGATTTTAAGTCCAAGGAGTGGGATAACTGGGTCAAATGGTGGCTCCATTCCAAATTTTCTGAGGAATATCGATGTTGCTTTCCAGAGTGGTTGCACCAATTTATAGAATCACTAGCAATGTATGAGTGTACCCTTTCCCCCACATTCTCACCGACATTTATTGTTATTTGTATTCTTTTTTTTTTTTTAATTTTTTATTGTGGGTTGTTCAAAACATTACAAATTTCTTGACATATCATATTCCACACTTTGATTCAAGTGGGTTATGAACTCCCACCTTCACCCCATACACAGATTGCAGAATCACATCAGTTACACATCCATTGATTTACAAATTGCCATACTAGTGTCTGTTGTGCTCCACTGCCTTTCCCATCCTCCCCCCTCCCCCCTCCTCACCTCTCCCCTCCCCTCCCCTCCTCTCTCTCTACCTCCTCCACTGTATAACCCTGAGGGTCTCCTTCCATTACCATGCAATTTCCCTTCTCTCTCCCTTTCCCTCCCACCTCTCATCCCTGTTAAATGTTAATCTTCTTCTCCTGTTCTTCGTCCCTACACTGTTCTTAGTTACTCTCCTTATATCAAAGAAGACATTTGGCATTTGTTTTTTAGGGATTGGCTAGCTTCACTTAGCATAATCTGCTCTAATGCCATCCATTTCCCTGTAAATTCTATGATTTTGTCATTTTTTAATGCAGAGTAATACTCCATTGTGTATAAATGCCACATTTTTTTTATCCATTCGTCTATTGAAGGGCATCTAGGTTGGTTCCACAGTCTTGCTATTGTGAACTGTGCTGCTATGAACATCAATGTAGCAGTGTCCCTGTAGCATGCTCTTTTTAGGTCTTTAGGGAATAGACCAAGAAGGGGAATAGCTGGGTCAAATGGTGGCTCCATTCCCAGCTTTCCAAGAAATCTCCATACTGCTTTCCAAATTGGCTGCACCAATCTGCAGTCCCACCAGCAATGTACAAGTGTACCCTTTTCCCCACATCCTCGCCAGCACTTGTTGTTGTTTGACTTCCTAATGGCTGCCAATCTTACTGGAGTGAGATGGTATCTTAGGGTGGTTTTGATTTGCATTTCTCTGACAGCTAGAGATGGTGAGCATTTTTTCATGTACTTGTTGATTGACTGTATGTCCTCCTCTGAGAAGTGTCTGTTCAGGTCCTTGGCCCATTTGTTGATTGGGTTGTTTGTTTTCTTATTGTCTAATTTTTTGAGTTCTTTGTATACTCTGGATATTAGGGCTCTATCTGAAGTGTGAGGAGTAAAGATTTGTTCCCAGGGTGTAGGCTCCCTATTTACCTCTCTTATTGTTTCTTTTGCTGAGAAAAAAATTTTTAGTTTGAGTAAGTCCCATTTGTTGATTCTAGTTATTAACTTTTGTGCTATGGGTGTCCTATTGAGGAATTTGGAGCCCGACCCCACAGTATGTAGATCGTAGCCAACTTTTTCTTCTATCAGACGGCGCATCTCTGATTTGATATCAAGCTCCTTGATCCATTTTGAATTCACTTTTGTGCATGGCGAGAGAAAGGGATTCAGTTTCATTTTGTTGCATATGGATTTCCAGTTTTCCCAGCACCATTTGTTGAAGATGCTATCCTTCCTCCATTGCATGCTTTTAGCCCCTTTATCAAATATAAGATAGTTGTAGTTTTGTGGATTGGTTTCTGTGTCCTCTATTCTGTACCATTGGTCCACCCGCCTGTTTTGGTACCAGTACCATGCTGTTTTTGTTACTATTGCTCTGTAGTATAGTTTGAAGTCTGGTATCGCTATACCGCCTGATTCACACTTCCTGCTTAGCATTGTTTTTGCTATTCTGGGTCTTTTATTTTTCCATATGAATTTCATGATTGCTTTCTCTATTTCTACAAGAAATGCCGTTGGGATTTTGATTGGCATTGCATTAAACCTATAGAGAACTTTTGGTAATATCGCCATTTTGATGATGTTAGTTCTGCCTATCCATGAACAGGGTATATTTTTCCATCTTCTAAGATCTTCTTCTATTTCTCTCTTTAGGGTTCTGTAGTTTTCATTGTATAAGTCTTTCACCTCTTTTGTTAGGTTGATTCCCAAGTATTTTATTTTTTTTGAAGATATTTTGAATGGAGTGGTTGTCCTCATTTCCAATTCAGAGGATTTGTCACTGATATACAGGAATGCCTTTGATTTATGCGTGTTGATTTTATATCCTGCCACTTTGCTGAATTCATTTATTAGCTCTAATAGTTTCTTTGTAGAGCCTTTTGGGTCTGCTAGGTATAGAATCATATCATCTGCAAATAGTGATAATTTAAGTTCTTCTTTTCCTATTTTTATGCCTTTAATTTCTTTCGTCTGTCTAATTGCTCTGGCCAGTGTTTCGAGAACTATGTTGAACAGAAGTGGAGAGAGAGGGCATCCCTGTCTAGTTCCAGATTTTAGAGGGAATGCCTTCAGTTTTTCTCCATTCAGAATGATGCTAGCCTGAGGCTTAGCATAGATTGCTTTTACAATATTGAGGTATGTTCCTGTTATCCCTAGTTTTTCTAAAGTTTTGAACATAAAGGGATGCTGTACTTTGTCAAATGCTTTTTCCGCATCTATCGAGATGATCATATGGTTCTTATTTTTAAGTCTATTGATGTGGTGAATAACATTTATTGATTTCCGTATATTGAACCAGCCTTGCATCCCAGGGATGAATCCTACTTGATCATGGTGTACAATTTTTTGATATGTTTTTGTATCCGATTCGCCAGAATTTTATTGAGGATTTTTGCATCTAGGTTCATTAGAGATATTGGTCTGTAGTTTTCTTTCTTTGAAGTGTCTTTGTCTGGTTTAGGTATCAGGGTGATGTTGGCCTCATAGAATGAATTTGGAAGTTCTCCCTCCTTTTCTATTTCCTGAAGTAGCTTGAAAAGTATTGGTATTAGTTCTTCTTTAAAGGTTTTGTAAAATTCTGCTGTATACCCATCTGGACCTGGGCTTTTCTTAGTTGGTAGTCTTTTTATGGTTTCTTCTATTTCCTCAATTGATATTGGTCTGTTTAGGTTGTCTATATCCTCCTGACTCAATCTGGGCAGATCATATGACTTAAGAAATTTATCTATGCCTTCACTATCTTCTAATTTGTTGGAGTATAAGGATTCAAAATAGTTTTTGATTATCTTCTGTATTTCTGAAGTGTCTGTTGTGATATTGCCTTTTTCATCCCGTATGCTAGTAATTTGAGTTCTCTCTCTTCTTCTCTTCGCTAGCATGGCTAAGGGTCTGTCGATTTTGTTTATTTTTTCAAAGAACCAACTTTTAGTTTTGTCAATTTTTTCAATTGTTTCTTTTGTTTCGATTTCATTAATTTCAGCTCTGATTTTAATTATTTCTTGCTTTCTACTTCTTTTGCTGTTGTTTTGCTCTTCTTTTTCTAGGATTTTGAGATGAAGTATGAGATCATTTATTTGTTGGTTTTTTCTTTTTTTAAGGAATGAACTCCAAGCAATGAATTTTCCTCTTAGAACTGCTTTCAATGTGTCCCATAGATTCCGATATGTTGTGTCTGTGTTTTCATTTATCTCTAAGAATTTTTTAATTTCCTTCTTGATGTCTTCTATAACCCATTGATCATTCAGTAACCTATTGTTCATTCTCCAAGTGATGTATGCTTTTTCCTTCCTTCTTTTATCGGTGATTTTCAGTTTCATTCCATTATGATCAGATAAGATGCATGGTATTATCTCTACTCCTTTATATTGTCTAAGAGTTGCCCTGTGACATAATATATGATCTATTTTTGAGAAGGATCCATGTGCTGCTGAGAAAAAAGTGTAACTGCTTGATGTTGGGTGGTATATTCTATATATGTCCATTAGGTCTAGGTTATTAATAGTGTTATTGAGTTCTATAGTTTCCTTATTCAACTTTTGTTTGGAAGATCTGTCCAGTGGCGAGAGAGGTGTGTTGAAGTCTCCCATGATTATGGTATGGTGGTCTATTAGACTCTTGAACTTGAGAAGAGTTTGTTTGACGAACATAGCTGCACCATTGTTTGGGGCATAAATATTTATGATTGTTATGTCTTGTTGGTGTATGGTTCCCTTAAGCAGTATGTAGTGTCCCTCTTTATCTCTTTTGATTAACTTTGGCTTGAAATCTATTTTATTTGATATGAGTATGGACACTCCTGCTTGTTTCCGAAGTCCATATGAGTGATATGATTTTTCCCAACCTTTCACCTTCAGCCTATGTAAGTCTTTTCCTATCAAATGCGTCTCCTGTAGGCAGCATATTGTTGGGTCTTGTTTTTGTGATCCATTCTACTAGCCTGTGTCTCTTAATTGGTGAGTTTAAGCCATTAACATTTAGGGTTATTATTGAGATATGGGTTGTTCTTCCAGCCATATTTGTTTATTTCTGTTACTAAACATGGTTTGTTTTCCTCTTTGATTATTCCCCCCCCCCTTTAGTGTCCTACCTCCCACTGTTGGTTTTCATTGTTATTTTCCATTTCCTCTTCCTGTAATGCTTTGGCGAGGATGTTTTGAAGAGATGGTTTTCTAGCTGCGAATTCTTTAAACTTTTGTTTATCGTGGAAGGTTTTAATTTCATCCTCCATCCTGAAGCTTAATTTCGCTGGATACACAATTCTTGGTTGGAACCCATTTTCTTTCAGTGTTTGAAATATGTTATTCCAGGATCTTCTAGCTTTCAGAGTCTGTGTTGACAGATCAGCTGTTATCCTGATTGGCTTACCCCTAAATGTAATCTGCTTCCTTTCTCTTGTAGCTTTTAAAATTCTCTCCTTATTCTGTATGTTGGGCATCTTCATTATAATGTGTCTAGGTGTGGATCTCTTATGATTTTGCACATTCGGCGTCCTGTAGGCTTCTAGGATTTGGGATTCTGTCTCATTCTTCAAGTCTGGGAAGTTTTCTTGTATTATTTCATTGAATAGACTTCTCATTCCTTTGGATTGGAGCTCTGTACCTTCCTGTATCCCAATGACTCTTAAGTTTGGTCTCTTAATGTTATCCCATATTTCTTGGATGTTCTGCTCATGGTTTCTTAACAGTCTTGCTGAGCTGTCTATGTTCTTTTCCAGTTGAAATACTTTGTCTTCATTGTCTGATGTTCTATCTTCTAAGTGTTCTACTCTGCTGGTAGTATTCTCCATTGAGTTTTTAAGTTGGTTTATTGCTTCCTGCATTTCTAGGATTTCTGTTTGTTTGTTTTTTATAACCTCTATCTCCCTGTATAGTTGATCCTTTGCTTCCTGGATTTGTTTGCGTAATTCGTTGTCGAAGTGATCTTTCATTGTCTGATTTTGCTGTTTAATGTCTTCCTTGATACTCCAGATCATCTGAAGCATGTATATCCTGAATTCTTTATCTGACATTCCATCTGCTGCAGCTGTTACCTCTTCTAAAGTTGCGTTGACCTGCATTGCTTGTGGTCCTTTCTTTCCTTGTCTTTTCATACTGCTTGCGTATCTTTCCTGCAGGTGCGGGCGGCGGCTCTGCTCTCTCCTTATTCCAATTGGGGTGTCGTGGCTACCACGCCGGCAGGTCACTGGGCCTGTTCTGGGAGCTGGCGGCGGCTCTGTTCTGCCCCTACTCCAATTGGGGTGACGAGTGTACCACGCCGGCAGGCCACCGGGCCTGATCCGCCGGTCGGTTGCAGGTTTGCCTACCCTGCAGGCGCGGGCGGCGGCTCTACCCTGCCCCTACTGCAAATGGGGTGACGTGTCTGTCGTACCGGCAGGCCACTGGGCCTGTCCCGCTGGTCGGTCGCAGATCTGCCCACCTTTCGGGCACGGGTGGAGGCTCTGCTCTGCCCCTACTCCAATTGGGGTGTCGTGACTACCCCGCCTGCAGGACGCTGGGCCTGTTCCTGGCATGGGCGGCGACTCTGCTCTGCCACTACTCCAATTAGGGTGGTGTTTGTACCACGCCGGCAGGCTCCTGGGCCTGATCTGCCGGTCTGTTGTAGGTCTGCCTACCTTGGAGGCGCGGGCGGCGGATCTGCCCTGCCCCTCCTACCACGCCTGCGGACCCCTGGGCCTGATCTGCAGGTTGATCACTGGTCTGCTCACCCTGCGGGCACGGGTGGCGGTTCTGCTCCACCCCCACTCCAATTGGGGTCACGTGACCACCACACCGGCAGGGCCTGGTCCGGGCGTGGGAGAAGGATCTGCTCTGCCCCTACTCCAGTTGGGGTGACGTGTGTACCACACTGGCAGGCCACTGGGCCTGATCCACCAGGCTGTCACAGGTCTGTTTACCTTGCAAGCGCGAACCGCGGCTCTGCCCTGCCCCTCCTACCACGCCCATGTACCACTGGGTCGCGGGTCTGCCCACCTTGCGGTTGCGGGTGGCGGCTCCGCTCCGCCCCCTCTCCAATTGGGGTCACGCGGTCACCACGCTGGCGAGCCACTGGGCCTGCTCCGGGCGCTGGCGGCGGCCCGGCTCCTTCCCTCTGGCTCGACGACAAATTGAGGAGACTCGGGTGACTGTGCCTCACCCCCCCTACCAGGAGACCAACTGCTTATGTCACCACTGGTATTGATGAAGTTCCCTCCTCCGCCGCTTTCTGCAGACATCAGATCTCTGCCATGTTGGTATCCTATGCGAATGGCAGCATTTCGTTCCCCTTGCCGGGCAACCAAAGCACCGGGTGAGTCCTGACCGGCCCTCAGCAGGACCCGGACCGAGAAGCAGTTTCCGCGGGCTCCTAGCCCCGGGCCAGGGAAGTTCCGGGAGCCGGAACTCGGCCACTCCGTGCTCGGTGTAAGCTCCTATAAATGTAAGCTCCAAGAAGCAGTCCCCGCGGGCTCAGTTCCGGGAGCCGTAATTCGGCTGCTTAGTGCTTGTTGTATGCTCTGGTAGGTGCAGGGTCCAAGAAGCAGCCTCCGCAGGCTCAGTAGCCCTGGGCCAGGGCGGTTCCGGGAGCCGGAACTCGGCCGCCCCGCGCTGGGTATTCACTCCGATAAGATCAGGTTCTAAGAAGCACCCAGGCGCTGAGCCCTAGCAATCTGTCTGCAAGCCGCAGACGAATTGCAGCCTGAAATTACCTGTTCTATGGCTGAATGAGCTGCGGTCAGTCGAAAACAGCGGTGGTGACGTCAGTTTACCAACATGGTGGCTGCTGGCCTCCTCTGTGGTCTGACCGGTGTGGAGAACCGAGATGGACCGCTTCCTTCCCCCGTCTCGAACCCAGAATTCAGCCCTGAGTACGGTGCTTGCGCGGCTGGCAGAAACTGCAGCGCTGTAACCCTGCGTCTCTATCCCAGCGCACGCTGCAGATTCTAGCCTCGGGCCGATTTGATGAATAAGCAGTGCGACAAACCTCTCGCGTTTGAGTCCCCGTAGCTGATCCTCGTGCGATGGAAATCCTTCCTCCAGGTTCCGGAGCACCCCACTATTGCTGGAAATTCCTAACAAGATATCCTTTAGCCGTCCTGACTTGTCATACTCCCACACAGTGAAGCAGCACACGGGGGCAATGCACTCCCCTCGCCGCCATCTTTCCCCTCCTGTTATTTGTATTCTTGATCATTGCTTTTCTGAATGGAGTTAAATGAAATCTCAGTATAATCTTAATTTACATTTCTCTAATTGCTAGAAATGTCAAAAATTTTAAAATATATTTCTTGACCACTCTTTTTTTTTCTTTTTTTAAACATTATGATTATTACCTAATATGCGTATCACTACTATCTGTGTTCTTGTGAATGCAACCTCATACAATTGTATATATTTTTCTCTAGGATAGTATTTTAACTATGTTTGTTTTATCTTTTTAAACTATAGCTCCAATATATTCCCCAAACTCACTGAGGTTATTTGTATTTCTATCAC
The DNA here is from genome assembly GCF_047511675.1 of Marmota flaviventris. NCBI lineage: Eukaryota > Metazoa > Chordata > Mammalia > Rodentia > Sciuridae > Marmota > Marmota flaviventris. The sequence goes on along the minus strand of NC_092498.1, from coordinate 111,254,600 downwards.
TAATTTTTGGATTTCTTTGTGATCACTATTATCCCCTACATTTGATAATGCCATTTTTGTTTTTTGCCTCTCATGTAGACATGCAAGCGTTATGATATCATATTTACATTTAAACTGTTACATAATTTTGAATTTAAAATTATAGTTACCTTGAAAATATAATGAAATATAAGTATATTTGAGAGCTGTCAGTGAGATATGCTGCAGATGACTCATATTCATTTGTGAAGACATTTCTGATCTTGGCTTCCCAACCTCTGTATGCAGTGATATTCTACTGGCATTTTGAATTTGGGCATAAAGGGGGTATGTGCACCACTGAAATTGGCAAACGCAAAAATATCAGAGCACTTTTTAGATCACTTTTTAGAATCAGCATACCACTGGGTATCACTTCAAATGCCAGTGTGATGACTTTGAGTAATGACATCCCAGGAAAAATGGAAAGACAGCATCTGATAATGCTTGAAGAGCTTGTAGGGTCTAGGCAGGCTGCTAAGGCATCATTTTGGATTCATTTTTCTTGGTTGGAATTTCATGTTTTCCCATTTATTACTGAACTATATTTGGAACTCTGAACTGAAGTAATGAATACTCCATACATCAAGGAAAGAGGCAATTAGAAATAAAGAAAATTGTGTTTCAGAATAGTGAACCAGATCATGAAGGTGTATAGAGGTGTGGACCCAAATCTGCCATGTGGATTCTAGCCTTATGCATATGTGTGTAAAAGGAAGAAGAGTTAGTCAATGAAATCAATTTTGGTAGAGATAAAACTATCAAAATTTAATTGTCCTGTACAGAAATACTCCAGACAATGTCTCTGACTTTTGATTTTGATTCCTCCATGTAGAAATGACCAGTTGACACTCTAGATATTTCATTACTCAGATTATTTGCAGACCTTCCTAGGTTCATCAGATTTATTTCCAAGATTCTACTACTCTGAATGTGGTTTGGTCTCTCCTGTGTTTACTTTCTGTGCATTGGGATTTTCTCTCTGGCTGTGGTGGGCCTCAAATAAAAGAATATGAAGGACCGCCAGGATGAAGCTAGCCATGCCCTTCTAGATAATATTTTATACTATGTAATATTGGGCCCTGGGAACTGAGAATGTGGGGAGGGGGAAGGTCTTATAGGTCAGAGCTGCTGAAAATGACCCTAGTCTGCCTGGATATCCACCTAGGCAAATTATCTCCTTTGGATAGAACTTGATCCTCTGGGCCCAGCTTCCTTTCTCAGAATTTTTCTTTCTCACCAGGCATGGAGAGTGACTCATTTGGTGAGGAGCTGATGGCATCAGCTGCTTCTGAAAATCATATAAAATGGGGTTGGTGAGAGCTTGAAAAAATTGAGTCTTTTCCCTGTACTCTGAATTCTTATATTCCCCACTTCTTGTGATAGAACTATAGTTCTTCAATAAACCTTTTCTCGGTTATAGATAGGATTCCTCAGGCCTCCTTGTTAGAGTCTTCAGCTTCCCGTGTTTTGTTAATTCAGATCTTAAAAGTCTTTAGACTTTTAAGACACTTTTAGACACTTTGGAATATGGTTTAGCTGAACCTTAAGAGCTCAGGATCAGAGAGGAAAAAAATGGTCTCCCATATAAGAAATAATGGAGCCCTTTTGTACTTCCTGTTCAATCTGAGACACATAAGTTAATTCTTCTGGAGATGAGAATTTCCATATATTGAACATCTGAAGACTCAAATCTGGGGATGAGATGTTTGCCATCAGCAGTTGACAAATGTCAAGAGCAAAAGAGGTGAAAATCTGGTGTTTCATCTCCTTCTTCCTGCCCCACTCAGTTCACTTGATGTTTCATCATCCATTTTATCTTTCATTAATTCATTCTTCATGTAGCTATGAATACTACTCATGGATTACACATGTATATTCATATAATTGTTTTGAAAGTATCCGGTTAAGTCACTGGATCATAATACAGAATGTCTTCTTTCTTGGAGTTAAATCTAGTTAGTGAGCCCAATGCTAAACACCTACGTTTATATGAGATGAAAAATTATTTTCAATAAAATCAGAGTTTCATTCATGTGTAGCAAGTAAACCCCTATCAGTCTCAAATGGAACCCTTTAGAATCATTTCAACTATCACCAACAGCTTCAGGACATCACTGTGCTCTCCAGAGCCAGCAGGGCTATAATGATTACAGAGATATCAACCTGTATGATACTCTGTCATGAATAGGATGAGACCATTGGACTTGTTCTGTGCTCCAGTGGGACTGACTGCCTCAAGGTCTTAGGATTCCTTCTCTCATATGGTACATATGAGCCTCCACAATCCCCTAGTACCATATGGTTACTGTCCTCTTGTAGGTGATCACAGAGCCTGGTTCATTGCAGATGGTGGGTTTTGACAGGGTCTCTGGAAAAATATCAGAAGCTGGTTTCTAGGACATTGCCAACTGTTCAGGTCCCAGCTATTAGCTGCTGGACTCAAAACATCTTGTGGATTAGAGCAGAGTCACACCATTTCCCCACTGAGCCGGAGAACCTGTGATATCTGGGGAATGAATCACCAGCCCTCACATGAAACCTGGGGCCCAAACTCAGCCTGAGTAGAGTGTTCTTGGTGAGAGGTTTGTGACCCAAAGTCTGAGCAGGACCTCTCCTCCTCTCAATGGTCTCCTAATGGACAAGGGCCTGGCTATGGAATAGGTCTCCTCTCTATCTTCAGATTTTACCAAGGCACAGCAGGGTCATGAGAATACTTGTTGTCTCCTTTCCTTGGCCTTGTTGTGCAGATGAATGAGACTATGGTGCCCAGAGGGATGGTCATACACAAGTATAGCCATTCAGAAGTTGGATTCTGACCATCATAGGGTTATATAAACAGCCCCACATGAATAATAATAACTGTTCCACCCCAAGTATCTGGTTCTTGTTTTTAAGAACCTGTCTCTTGCAGATATTTACACAGAAATAAAAACTTCCCTGACTCCCAGCTACTCTGTCTACTTGATATGTTCTCATCTCATCAAGATCTGTGATTCAGCAACTGATAAACCAAAAGCTTTCAGAATTGGCCTTTTCCATTTGAGGGTAGCCAAGGGCTTTTCTCTCTTCTTGGAGAGTCTTCTCCATGGGATCTACTTCACTTCTACATCTCATCCACCTACAAAATATTCTGGAGTTTATACTGCTGTCAGTCATTTGGCAAGCCCTGAGGATGCTTCAGTAAAGATACAGGTTTATGTTGCATGTGTGAGGCATGTCAGCAGAGACACATTTAATATGTAATTATACAGCTCATGTTAAGCTAATTTTGAGTCTCACTTTTAACAGAGGATTCTTGACCTATGACAAGACATTTATCTTTAGCTTCTGTAAATAAAAAATTCCCTTCCTTCCTTTTTTCCTTCCTTCCTTCCATCTTCCAGGCAATTTACCAGTGTTAAATAAGCAGTTACCATGTTTAATCATGGTGCCAGGCATGAAATTCATTGGTGGGACTGTCAGATAACTTCCATGAAATGGAACTCTGATTAATGCAGATAAACAGTACAAATATTCAAATGACCGGCAATTCACCTACAGGTTTGCGAGTTACAGGGAAGGAGGAAAACATGGAAATAGACTCAATAACAGCTGGATGTCATGCAAGGATTCATCAAAGTATAAGAAAGTTTTTGAGAAGGGAGAGCTAAGTCCTAAATTAGGAGGAGTGTGGGAGGTGAAAGGATCCTTGACTAAGAAGGGCATGCATTTCTCTAAAAACTGAAAGCAATTCAGTGAAAGTGGAGTTCTTATCTCACAGGGTCTTAGCTCCATGTAAGTACTCTGGTATCTTATTTTTAAGATAAGTGGAAATTTTTAAGCAATCATATATGTGAACAAGTTGATCATTTCACAAGGTAGTATGTAGAAAATAGATTCTATGTGGGTGTCTTAATTCATTTGTGCTGCTGCAACAAATACCACAGACTGGGTAAATTATAAACAGTAGAAATTTGTTTCTTATACCTTTTGAGGCTGAGAAGTCTAAGATCAAGGTCAAGATGTTTGGTGTCTGGTAAAAGTCATCTCTTCTTCTGAGATGGTGCCTTGTTGCTGTATTATTTCCTAGATGATAAGTGCATTGTCTTAACAAAAAGATTAATCATTGTTTCCCTGCAGGCAATCATTACTTACCTTCTAAAGGCCCTACCTTCTAGTTCTATCACATTGACAATTACGCTTAAATGCTTATGTTTTGGGGGAGCATTCAGACCATCATAATGTACTCTATTGCTGATAAACAATGATAAAACTCCAACATTACTCTGATCCCTAGATGAAATACCATTCAGTATCCTAAAAAATATTATTTAGATTTCTCATTTCATCCTTACAAACCCTGTGCCACAAATACATTTATAGAGGAGTGGGATGACACACTAAGATTTCTTTGAATTTACCAGAGTTAAGAATTTGAAAAGAAACTTTCTAGTGGACTCAGAAAGCTGATTGTGAAAAGGCACAAAAGTGTGAATGGCTCATATGGTGTATGTCTAGGGAGGGATACGTGGTTGGTTAACAGTGATGATTTTGCTTCATAGGGAGAAGTGATGTTCTGTGGTCCTGGAGAGATTTTCTCTGCTTGGTCAACAACATTGAAGGTCAGGATCTTATTTAGAAGAAAAAGGAGAACTGTGCAATGTAAATTGGTTATAGAGAATAATAAACTTCAACAGAGAGTGATGTCTTAAAATAGTTTGACCAGGAAGGAGGCTGGTGGGGTGGTATAAATATGTCTTGAGTCTTCATTTTAGCTTGGACTATGTTGAGGGACCTGGGAACATTGATAAGAAAGGCTCATGAAGAAAGAACTTTTGGATTTGTTCATTGTATGTGAAGTAAAAAAGAATGAGGAATTGAGAGCTGTTCTACTCTCTGTCTTGATTAATTGAAGGAACCAAAGGAACCATTCTCGTGACAGAGTAGTTGACCCCAGGAGAAGAAAGATGCTTAGTGAGATGATCTTAAGCTTTTTAACCAACATGCAGAGGGAAGAACAACCCCTCCCATGGACCTAAGTGTATGGTCTTATTTATACCAATCTTTCCCTCTCTGACTTTCTTATTTCTATGAGTAACAGCACTTTTTCCTTATAAATTCCTATCAACATTTAATAACATTACTTATCACTCATGATCAAAGCTCTTTATCTGATGCTGTCTATTCTATCTCCATGTTTTGATCAATAGCACTCATTGTAGAAATCTCAAATTTTAATTTAAGGTATGTGAGAACATTTATTGAAAATTGATCATGATCAATTTACCTCTCCTTTCCTGTTTTCCTCATTGAAGGAAGATGATAATGATCTTACATTTCTGATTGTGTTGAGGATCAGCGGTGCCTGAGACATGGAAGGGTCTCAATCTTGTATAATTTCCATTTTCAGGTTAAAAGATATGGAATAGGAGCCTTAATGGTAGTGATGGCTAATTGAAAGTCCCTAATAGTGTCTTCTTATAAGAAAAGTAAAACAGAAGAAATACTTAATTCTGGGTGGAACAACTGAAGACAAGAAATACTTATAAGATTCAGGAATTCTGATGCTCACCCTAAATTCTATAGTCAGTCAGATTATTAGAGTAGAGGTGGAAAGGTCAACTTAATGTCTGAACACCTTGAGATTTTGGCATCTCTCATCTGGTAGAAATCCTATCACAAGTACTAATCCACAGTGTTGTGTTGTGTTGCAACTTCTCATGTATAAAGAATCTGTAGAGAACCACATCTTTTTTTTTTTGCATTTCTTGTTAGCAAAGTCTCCATAACATAAAATTGACCATTTTACAGTACACAATTCAGTGTCATTTAGTAAATTCACAAACTTGTAACCACATCTATAGCTAGTTTCCAAGGATATTCATCATTCAAAAAGGAATCCCCATTCTGTGAAGCAGTCATTCTCCATATCTCTTCCCACCCAGCCTCTGACAACTATCAATCTGCTTTATAACTCTATGGGCTTCCACCTTCTAGATGTTTTGTATAAATGAAATCATATGATATGTTCCGTTCTGTGTCTGGATTCTTTAATTTAGTTGCCTCATTTGAACATTTATCACAGCATGCATGTATCAGAACTTCATTCCTTTATATGACTGAATAAAATTCACCTTATGGAGATACTGCATGCTGACCTATTCTTCAGTGAGGCACATTTGGATTGTTATAACTTTTTGTATATTGTGAATAGTATTTCCATGAATACTTATAAGCAAGTGTTTTAACATCTGTTTCCTTTTCCTTTTTTGTAGTAAGAATATCAAACTTGAAATCTACCCTTCTAATGAGTTTTTAAGTGCACAAATCAACATTAGCAATCTTAACTACAGGCACAAAGTTGTACAGCACATATCTAAAGCTTATTCATCTTTCATGACTAAAACTTTTAGTTCTATACCTAGAAGTGGAATTTCTAGGTCATATGGTAATTCTAGATTTAATTTTAAAGGGAAATGCTAAGTCACTTTGCACCCCCTAGCCAATGCAAAAAGGTTCCAATTTTTTTTCACATCATCACCACATGACTAAAATAGTGGATGTGAAGTGACATCTAATTGTGATTTTATTTGCATTTCCCTAATAACTAATAATCTAAGAATCTCTTGTATACTTGATGTTGATTTGTGTATCTTCTTTGTAGAAATTCCTATTCAATCCCTTTGACCATTTTAAATTGAATTGTATATCATTTATTTCCATGAGTTAATGTTATTATATATATGTGGTATGGATTATAGACTCTTGTAAGATAAATGATTTAGAAGTAGTTTTTCCAATTCTGTAAATTAGCTTTTAAATCTCTTAATAGTGTCCTTTCATGCACTTCACTTTTAAATTTTGATGAAATGCAACCTGTTTTTTTTTTCTGTTGTCTTTAATTTTGGTGTTATACCTCAGGAAACTATTTTCAAGTCCACAGTCATGAATTTTTTTTTATACTTTTTTTCTAAAAGTTTTGTAATTTTAGCTCTATGGTAATACATTTTGTGTATCATGTGCATAGGAATTCAGATTCTTTCTTTTTTATGTGGAAATCCAGTTTTCAAAAGACCATTTGTTGGAGAGACACTTCTTTTCCCATTGACTAATATAGACATCATTGCTAAAAATTAAATTAATCATACATATGAGGAAATGCTTGCATCTGGAAACTGAGAGCAGGATCAAATATGCAAAATTTCAAATGAAAACAACAAAACTAATTGTTTTATTGATTTACTGCAGATTGATATCTATTTGTTTGAATGCGTGTACACATGTCTATTAAATAAATGATCCATTTTTCTCTCTTTATCTTTTCATTTACAGCCAACACTTAGATTTACATTCTGTTAAAGTATATATAGGCATATATATGTCAACTGTATTTCATATAATGTATCAGACATCAAACCAAAATCAGTGCTTAACTAACATGCATCTTTTACTATTAGACCTACAACTATAGGGAATGTGATGGATACCATGAAATAACCACAAAATGTATTTAACTATGCACTACAATGCATTACGTGAAATAAATCCTTGGGAATTAGAAGGCAGAAAATAGAACACAGCAATTTTGTGCATTATGAAAGATAGTTCTTGAAGAGATGATTTTCCTAGCTTAAGTGGATAGGAAAATTATTGAGAACTTCAGGAATAAGAAATTGTAGATAAATATCCCCAGTTGAGAGTAAGCATGCCCACTAATCACTATCAGGACTCTGATTATCCTGGAATCAGAGCTGGCTGATATCCTTCAGTCCAGCCAAGGCACTCTCATGAATATTCATACCACCTCCATTCCAGGTAGTGTTATATGCAAAGCATACAAGGATTGGGCACTATCTTAGCCTAGCTCCTCTAATTTGGAGATAATGGAACTGGAATGGACAGATTCACAATGTATGCTACATGAAACCCATTGACAGGAAATTCATAGGGAAAAAAAAAAAAAAAAAAACTTCTTCTCCTGCCATAAAGTCTGTGTGGTTCAGACTAAAATTGAGTCCTTGTTAATCTGAAATGATTACCTCATGGTGTTAAAGTTCATCTCTGAAATAATCTCCAAAGTTCATATTGGTGACTTCCATTTTAATTCAAATTCTTGGAACACAATCAGAAACTCACATGAACTCAGTTCAAATTTTCTTTGCATATATTAATATTGCAAAGACATTGGGTGTTTTGTTTAAAGGCCCAGATTATCACCTGGGCAGTGGCTTATTGTCTGACTACACTCAGGTGGGACTGATCAGGCAGGTGAAGGCATTTTTTAGAGTACAACATGTCCTGTGAAGTATCTACTGCAGTAGATCTGCAGCTAATTTAGTGGTAACTTGGTGAGTAATGTAGGTGGTTTTCATCACTGCAATCCAACCCCACCTCGTAAATTTTATGGAAAATAAAGATAGGTTCTTGAAAAGAAATGCATTAGTTACCAATAAAGACAAGTAGACAGGAGTCACCAAAAGTATCTCAACAACACTGGCAGGATTCCAGAATGCTTTCTGTTTTTTATATTGCACAAAATCTTTCAATATCATCTAATTTGTAACCACTACTATGGATTACATAGGATTTTTTTCTCTACCTTCTTCCTAAATCTTGTTTTAGGTATGTATTCTTAAATAATGTATCCTTTAGAACTTTATGTAAATGGCTATTTCTAAAGACATTCTTTGCATAATCTTTTGTTTATCCACTATTATGTTACAATAATCACTTCAATGCTTAGTTCCTGCCTTATAACTGACACATGACACTTTTATTTCTACATTTAATACCATATTTTATTATATTTCAGTGCCTGGCATTAAAGTTATTTTTGGCTAACATAAATAATTTTCATATTGATGTTCACATAAATTTGTCCTGGGAGGAATGCATATACATTCCTCATGATATATGTCATAGTTGTGTAATACAAATTACCCTCTAAATTGACCGAAATCATTTGTACTTCCACCAGTAAAGTTTTAGAATTCTATGTACACATTATTCTCTTCCACAGTTTATAATACAATATTTTTTTGCATCTTACCTGAATGTGCTAGAATTTTGGTTTCACAGTTTCAATGAACTGCAGCATAAGTTATAATTACATTTAAAATAGAAGTATATTTATACATGAATGAGTATCAGAGAGGTATAATATAGTAGTTTTGTGGTCTTTGGCAAAAATTGGTTTCTGTGCAATTTTTCTTAATTCTGCATTAGTGATATTACATCAACATCTAAATTTGATAAGAAAGGAAGTATTTTTACCATGGAAATAAATAAACAAATAAACTATATAAACAACACAAGCAGCATTTGACAAGAGAGGTTGTTAGATATTATTTTGGAAAAGGTATTTATCTGTCCTGGGCTAGAAAATTTGTCAGGCTATTTACTTATTTATTTACAAAATCAGTTTGTATACCCCAAACTGACAAGATGGAGACTCAATAACACACATCAAGGAATGTAATCATTAGAAATAAAGACAAATGTATTACATGAAATTACAGAGAAATGTGAACACAAATCTGCCATGTTGGACACATGACACAGGAATTGATGGAAGTTATTCTCAATAACTCAACAATGGTGTGGATAGAAAGTACCTTAGTTTAATGTTACAGTATAGTAACAATTTTCCTGCACCAGAACAATGATTCTTCTACCTTGAGATGACATGCAGATAGTTCACACAGAAGATGTCTCTGATTGTCTTCCAGAACATCCAGGGGTCATCAGATGAGAATGACATTGGAGGATCATGCTCTCCAGGCCCCAGGACAGGGCCCTGCTGTGTCAGGATGTTCCTAGATACACCAGGAGGAAATATGATCTGAGGACTGCAGGGCCTGGTTCCTCCCCAAATCCCCCTTTTTGTGTTCTGGTTCTGCATGCTCTGTCTTTCATACTCTTTGTCTCTGGCTCAGGAGCCCCCATTTCCCTTAATTATCTTCTCACCTGAAGCTGAATTCTCAAAGAATCTAAGTAAACTTTCTAGAAATATTAAACAGTTTATGGGCAAAGCATTGGTATGCACCCCCAAGAGTAGCAGCTCCAAGGGGTCTCTGGAGACTGACCACACCTGTGGTTTCCTCCTATAAAGGTCATGGCATCTGAATATTCATCTGTGACTGGTGTTAACAGCATTCCCAGGGAACAGGGCTTGAAGCTGATCCTGGGGTGTAGATGTAATTTTAGGATCCAATAGAACTTGTGTTCTCCTTCCTTGCTCAAAATGAACCTGTCAAATTTCACCCATGAGTCACTGTAGGATCACCATTCCTCCTGAGGCCATGACAAGCTTCAGCAATACTGAAAGGGAAGGTTTGCTGTAGACTCCAAGGAGAGAAGACAAGGGGGCAACCAGGTGAAATAGGGCTCACCTTACCCCACAATAGACCCTATGGCTGGACTGTAGAAAAAAGATAGCTCTGAGAGAAGACGCCCATTCCAAATGTGGAACCTGTGACTAGGACCCTTGAATATCTTCTCAGTTGGCATCACCAACTCCAGGAGGTCACTGTGCTCTATATAGCAAGCTGGACTGTGATGGTTACAGTGATATCAGCCTGCTTGATGCTCTATTATGGATGGAATGAAGAAATTGGCCTTGTCCTAGGCTCCATTTGGAATTGACTATCCCAGGGTCCTAGGATTCCTGCTATATCCAGATGGTAAACCCTGAGCCTCCAAGATCCCTAACACCAGATGGAGTTTCCACAGGTAATCAAAGAGCCTACCTGTGTTAAGATTCTCTGGAGGAAAAGTACCAACAGTGTGTGTGTGTGTATTTATAAAAAAATTATTAGATTGCCTTACAGGAACAGAAGCTGGATAGTCCCAAAATATCTGTCAACAGACTGGAGTGCTGGAGGAATCAGTAGCTGCTTAGTTCAAAAAAGCTAGCGACTCAGAAGAAGAGGGACCAATATACAGCTCTAGTCCATAACTGAAGGCCTGGGAAATCCCCTGGGAATCTCTAGTAACTGTGCTATCCACATTCAGGACAGGTGTTTCTCATCAGTTTGCTGTCCACATGCCAATTACTACTGGAAACACCCTCATTAAAAATGAACACAAATAACTACAACAACAACAACAAAAAAAAAAACCCCACAAGTTTCTTATTACTTGACATCTCTTAATCCAATCAAGTTGATAGTCCAGATTAATCATCACAGTAGCTCAGACAAGATGGTAGGTTTTGGGGGCTTCTCTAGAAGGAAATCAGAAGATGGATATACCCTACTCTTTAGATCTCAGATCCCAGTCTCAGAATTCTCTGAGACTGGTTTAGCCCAGATGTACAGTTCTTAATCCTCACTGCTTGGGATGTGCCGCGTCCGGCTAACGGAGCCGAGTCCAGCGAGGGACGGCGGGGTTAAAAATACACAGGACACCAAGGTTCTTCATCCAGGAGGGAGCATGTGCGCACTTTATTGCCAAATTTGTTCCCCTTATATATCTTTTTAACAGCTGCGGGAAATCACTCAAAAGTGAGGAGGGAAGAGTAATAACTGCGTCCTTGGGTTACGGTCACGTCACCGTCCCCTATCAGGAGGCTCGAACAGGTCAAGATGTTCCCGAGAGACACATATGCTCTAGGCAGATAAACAGGGAACCGCAAGCCCGCATCATGGCCTTGTGAGCTGGCCACATTGACATGCATAACAAAGAACTGGGGGTTGAGTCCCCAGGGGCCAGGGCGGGCCTGCTACCAGCAGGGATGGTCCCATATTCCTGAGGAAGAGGACAGAGCTGAGACAACTGGGGGAAGACTTGCCTGCCTATATTTGGGTACTAGAGCCCAGATGCAGTCCTGAAGTCTCAGCTCTTTGGGAAGCTCCTGAGTCCTTGAAGTCTCCTTATGAACCAGACCTAGCTGTGGGGTGTGGTCCATACCAGAATAAGACAGAACAGGACTAGACATATAGAGACCAAGCTTCCTCCTTTCATGGATCCTAGCTGTGCAGATGGACGAGACCATGATTCTGATCAAGGTAGAGAGATACACATGGTATGAACCACTCAAAATACAAGTCCTCTCTTTCAAAGTTTTCCCATCAGCAGTGCTACAGAAGGAGAATTGCCCCACCCCAGGAGCATAACTCATATTTCTTCATGGCTAAGACGTGGATAAGCACCATAATTTATACCAATATTTTACAAAGAAGCGAGTTCTCCTCTGATACCTGACCTGCTCATTCCTTCTATCACTGAAGTCTGAAACATCGAAGCAGACACACTCAATGCATTCCTGAATGGGTTCACCCTAGATGAGGGTAACTATGGGTGTTTGTCCTCTCAGAACTCTCCTATGATTTCTCTGGCAGTATATTAACCTGTTTGTTGACAAAACACTGTGAGGTCTTTACCATGGCTGATCATCTCATCAGCCATGGAGATGCTTCAAAGGAAAACACAATTTCATCTTGCAGGGTAGACTGTGATCACTAGAGACACATTTAACACGTGAGTGTGTGGGTTAAATTTAGCCTCACTGTGGTGATAAGTTAAAGGGGACATACCATTAACCCTTGAAAAATAAGGATTTGACCTGCATGGGTCCACTCATATGTAGAAATGTTTTAAGACAAACAGACCCTCCAATGTCCTTTGGAGACTCTCTGTGACAAAATCATTCTGACCAAGGATGAATGGCTGATGAACATCCATTTCACATTGGTTGGAAGCAGAGCCCAATTTCCCACTGTGCTCTGTGAATTACAAATGCAACATTCAGGATAAACTCTATACTTGGACACAATCACTCCAACATGTGGTTAGTTCCCAGTGCTCCCTGAACATAATTGTTACTGGTAAAGAGCCTCTACCTTGCTTCAGGTTCTAACGACCCTGGATTCTAGCAGGGGTAGGAAATGAAAGCAAGAGATTTGAAGATAAATAGACCTACCTAGAGAGACTAATAGAAGTTGAAAGTGAGGTTCACAGAGTCACTGGGGGAAGAAGGGTAGTTTCTTAGCTCAGAGGTAAGTATAAATGCAAACATGGGATAGGGGGATGATCCCTATATACCTGACCTTTCCTCTCACCCAGCAATGTACAAGAAATCCTCTCTCTCATCTCGGTCATGGCCCTCAGTTTTCTCTACAGATAACATGATTCTGCAATGTCTGTTAGAGAAAATGGTTTGATATTTCCACTTGTCTAAGGAGGACAACACATTCATTTATAAGACACAGTGCTACCCTCTCGCACTGTGTCTTTCCCCAAAGGGGACCTACAAGAGCTATAGTACACCCAGCTCCCCCTCCCTGTTTTCACAGCTCTGTGACTCTCAGGAACTCTCAGGTAAGGATCCTTAAACCTCAGATTAATTGAGAATCCAAATCCTCAGCTTGTAGTCTAGCGCCAGGAGAACAGTGAGCTGGGATGTGAAGGAAGGAGGAAAAGGGAAAGTCAGCTGCTGGATGAATTTATCCCAAAATAGATGAAAGGAGATGGGGGAATTTCAATCCCTCTTCATATCTTATCTTCATATAAAAGTCAGAGGAAGTGCATAAAAGTCAGAGGAAGTGCTGGGCACTGTAAGGGAGAAGGTCAAAGAATATATGAGGTTAAGCTTTAAGGAAAAGGGGTGAAGATAATGAAGGTGAGAAACTGTATTCACAGCCTCACATCCTTCTCCTACCTCTGGCTCCAAACAGCATCTGGGGTCTGCAGCCTCTCAACCATGTCACACTTCAAGCCTGTTGGGTGTCAGTGACCTCTTAAACCAGAGGATTTGGTCTCCCCTGTACTTGGCTAAGTGCATTAGCTTTTCAGCATGGTGACCAAAATACTTCACACAAACATTGTTTTGGATCTTAAGTGAGATGAGGAGAGAAAAGGTAGCCCAACCCATGCTTCTTTCCAAGATGCTGAAATCCAAAAACCACAAAGACACCCAAGAGCCCACATAATCAGGCCCACAAAATGAAAAGAAGAGTATAGTTTGAGGTCAAGGTGGTAGAATTCACTGAAAATCATAACTGAAGTTGAGTAGTTCACCCTACTCTTGAGATTGATAAAATTCTAACAGTGGGAATTTATTCTCTCAATTATCAAAGACATAATCCTTTCATAATCCTTTTGAAACCCATTAAAAAAGCCAAACCAGTTATGAACTTATATTCCAGTGATTTCTTTAGAAAGGAGTTACAGGAACTCTTAAAGTGTGCTCTCTGTAGCAATAATTGTGGTAATTTTGTGGAGGATTTTTTGTGTGTGTGCGTGTGTGTGTGTGTGAGGCCCAAGTTAGAACTTGTTCAGTTTATTTCCCAAACACTACTGGTAAGAACTTCCTATACCCCTCCACACTGTTTCCCTCCAGCAAAGCCCATGTTATGAAGATGCTGAGGGAGTAACATGCTCAGAGGAAACACTCAGGAGAAAACAGGCTTGTCTTTCCTCTCTAGATACCTAGGCTTTGCCCCACTCTAACCATGTACCTTTCCTCACTCTCTTTCAATGAGAGAATGCTGCATATAAGTCCTCCAGGACATGACCTATGCCTAGCTATGCTTCTTAATACCCAGATGGTAGAATGTATCTCTCTCTCCTTCCTCTGGGACAGAGGAGCCTCTGGCTGATCACAGAGAGTAGGATGCTCTGCCATCTACTAGCCTAAATAGTATCAAGACATACTCCAGATGTAAGACTCAGGGAATCTGGAAGGCAAAGGAGTTGTCCCCAGGGGACATCAATTAATGCACCCCAATCTGGCTGGACACCTAACAAAAGTTTCTTTGAACTTTTGGGACTTACTGGACTCTAAAAAGATAACTAATATCCCTATATGTAAAAAACAAAACAATAGACATTTGAATAATTAATAAATTAAATAAGAAAATAAAAATGAAAGTTTTAAACTGATTGATAATATAAACATTCTGCATTAAACTATGAAACTGGAAAATTAAGAGCTATGAATAAATAAATCAGCAAAGTCCTAGAAAAATTGATGACTTAAGCTACTCTATCTAAAATTCAGAAAAAAACAAAACAAAACAATAACAAGAAATTCCAAATGAAGATGTGGTGATGGAAATAATAATGAAAAGAATAGCTATTTATCAGGACAAATGAAACAAAGAGAAATTTTTTAAAGGCAAAAATTTTATTCTTGAAAACACTAATGATATTTATACTTTGTAGCCACAATGACTAAGAAAGAGATAAATAATTCCTGTACTTATATTACAGGAATGAAATAGGGGCAATATTGCAGATCCTATAAACATTTTCTTAAAAAAATGAAAAAAATATTATGAACAATTTGATGGCATTATTTTGAGCAATGTAGATAAAGGGACAAAGCTCTCTAATATATAATTTACATAATAGAAGGACAAATAGAATATTTGAGCTATCTTACATACTTTAGATACAATAGCATGTCACAGAAGGACTGGGATGCATTCTGAGAAATGTGTTGTTAGACTATGTTGTTGTGTGAATAGAAAGTACTTACATAAACCTAGATGGTGACACACCTGGCATATATTGTATAATATATTGTTCCCAGGCTACAAACCTTGCATATATAGGGTAATATATTGTTCCCAGGCTACAAACCTTAGCACATTACTTTACTGATACTATAGGCAATTTTAAAAATGGTAAAAATTCCTGTACCTATATATAACTAAACATAGCAAAGGTAAAGGTTGTGGGAATTTTTTAGCTCCATTATAATCTTATGGGATCACCCTTGTAGATGTGGTCCATTTTTGACCAAGTTATGCAACATATGACTATATATTGACCAGCTAGTCATAGATGTTCACAGCCTTAACTCCAGTTTGGGAAGTTTCATGGGTGAATTATTACACAAATTTATGTTCTTACAACATACATACATACACACACACACACACACACACATATACTTGGGCACACACATGCACGTAAACAGTAAAACGTTGCACAAATTTCCTCTGAGAATAAACAAAGAAATATAATCCAAAATTTTATCAGACAATGAAAAATTTGATACCAAAACTTGACAAGGAAGCTACAAGATGGAGAAGTCATAAGATTTCTTCCTGGATCTTAGATGGATAAACCTAATAAATAGCCACGAGTAAGACTCATTCCTCCAAAAAAAGTACAATATATCTTCATCATATCGGTCTTTTAAATTTTTTTCTTGTTAACATTAATGAAAAATCAAGATTACCTTAATTTTCAAAATTCAATCAGTACAATTCAGTATATAAACAAATAAATTAAAAACTATCATATCAATAGTTGTAACGCATTTTAAGCATTTTTTCATACACTTGTTAGCCATTCAGATGCCTTCTCCTGAGACATATCTACGTATTCAAGTGCTTTATCCATTTTTCAATTGGGTTATCTTTTTTTAATACTGACTTGTTTGTGTTCCTTATATGTTTTAGAGATTAACCCCTCATCAGGTTAAAATTTGCAAATGATTTCTCCCACTCTGTGGATTGTCCCATCACTGGGTTGGCTGTTTACATTGAAATATAGGAGCTTTAAGTTTTATCTAACCCCATTCTTCTAATTTTGTTCTTGTTTCTTATTGTTTTTAAGGTTATAGCTTATGAACCATTGTTTAGACCAATATCACAGAGCTTTCCCACTGTGTTTTTTTCTAGAAGATTTACTGATTTGTTTCTTACATTGAACTCTTTGATCTGTTTTGGAGTAAGTGTCCAATTTCATTCTTTTATTTATGGGTGGGTATTCAATTTTTCCAGCACTGTTTATTAAAATTACTATTTTTTCTCTATTGTGTATGTTTGGGAACTTTTTCAAAAACCAATTAGCCATAAATACATGAATTTATTTTTGGGTCCTCTATTGTGTTCCATTGATCCTTCTGTCTGTTTTATGCCAGTTCCGTGCTGTTTTGATTAATATATATTATAGTAATAGATATTGATGCTAGGAGTATGATGTCTTCATATTTATCCTGTTTTGCTCAAGACAGTTTTGGCTCCCTTGCACTAGGTTCCTAAAGATTCTGCCTTTTCTTTTTAGTTATATGCTATGACCAGCATGGCCAAACTTGTAGGTTCCAGTGAGGGGTAAAGAGGGATAAGAAAAATGAAGAGTCACATAGCAGATCTAGAGTTTAAGCCGGCAATGTTTACTTATGTATGTCTCCTTACCAGGTTAAAGAGTATGCAAGCATTATTCTTTGTATTCAGGAAATTTACAGAAACTAGAAACATCTATGTAGCTTTTCCACAGTTGCAATGTGCAATGTTAGGAGTTTTATGAAGTGCTCAAGAAAGTCCATTGTTTAAAGTTACTGTTAAGAGGGCAGGCTCAGGAGTAACAGAGCTGGTGAAACATTATGGTTGTTTTGCAAGAGAATTCCTCTATTCCCAGGAGCTATTCCTCTATTCCCAGGAGCTATGTGCCTGACATCAAGGTAGAAGCTGATAAGACTCTTGCACAGACCCTCCTCATGCAGGGCATTACCACAGCAGCTAATCATCCTGTGTCCTTGCAGGCATCAGTCATGCCACAGTCATGAGGCCATCAAAGAAAACAATATCAGACACTGCTCTTCCATTCTCTGTCATCCTCTCCACAGTTATACATGACATTGGAGTGTATTTTGCCACATTGTACATACATAGAATATAACTTCCCATTCCTGTTGTGTATTTCATCCACCATTTCTTAATATTGCTATATTGAAGACCAAGCTTCCAGCACATAAGCTTTGGATGGACACATGCAAACTGTGTCCAAACTACACTAAAAGGAAACAGAGTGCACCAAAGAAGCTGGAAAGACTGAGTTTTATTTCTAGAGAGTAGAGGGTAGATATTCTTGCAAAAAAAAATCATGAAGGGGGATGTTTAATAGGAAGGAAACCCACAGTACAGGGCCAGAGGAAATTTTCCTGTATAGTTAAAGGAATTAGAGATGAGAAATCCACAGGTAACATTCAAAAATTATTGAAGATATTTATGTATATAATTTGTTGACTTTCTTTGAAACAATCATGTTGTAAACTTTTATTACAAATCACAAATGAAGTTCTTAAAATTTCAATTTGAAAATATATGATACAATGTAAATTTTTTAAAGATGTAATGGGAAAATTCAGGATTAAAAAGAAAGCTTGTCATTACTAAAAAGAGACATCTTAAGATAAAGATAGTAAAATTCCCATGCTGCAGAGATAATGCACATAGTTCTTCTCATCTGGTCAGTGGGCAAAATGCACACTTAAGGTCTTCAGTTCCAATTTTGTTCATTGTTTACTGCTGAAATTTCTTGATGAATGATTAGATGATGGTAGAGATGGAAAACTGATATTTCAGTCACCCTCATCCTGCTCAAGCCTCTGTTTGGGCAAATTTTCAGCTAGTGGATTGGCTGCTTTGTTTCTTTGCCATCTTGTGGTTTAGTTTTCTGGGTGTCTGTGTCATAATTGAAGTTGTAGAGGTACCAATGCTGAGTCTCTGGTGATGTAGGGTCTCATCATCTTGATTTCCCCTATTCTCTTCATTGCGATCTTCTCTAGGATGTCTTTAGTATGTTTGCATCATTATGGTATGCTTATTTTAGTTCTTTTATAAATTATATAAAAGATATAAATTCTATGACTCTGGATATAACTATGTAATAGGTTATGTGATGGTTCCATTTCTAGACTTTTGAACTGGTTCATATAAAAGTTCCATTTCTAGAGTTTTGAGTAACCTCCATACTGTTTTCCAAACTGGTTATAGTAATTTGCAGTTCCACCAACATAAGTATACTTTCCTCTCCAAATTCTTGCTGGCACATGTTATTATTTGTATTTTTTATGATTGCTAGTGAAAGATCCTACTTGGATTAAGGATATTCTATAAGGACTATAATTGGTTCATGGTATAAGAAATATAATTGTCTAATTATAGAGAAAGACTTGGTATATAACTATCTTTTCTCTTATGCATATGATTGTTTATCTTTTTATTCTGCAAGGGCCTGAGGAATAGGAGTAGGTTTCATGGTGTGGTTTGAACACTGAAATTATGTATCAGAAATACACATAGAGACAAATACATTTTTAATATGCAATACTAGTGAAAATACAGTTTATAATTTGATTTTCTAAAATGTACATTCACATCTCTGGTAAGAAAAATTATGCCAAATGAGTTACCAGAAGTGTCAGAAATACATATTAGCTGTTAGACTTTATCTACATCTTCAGCTACTAATTTAATATAGCCAACATATACAGCTCATGTTATAAAGTACTTTAATGTCTTCAAGTATACCATGCAGTGCCACAGTCCTTCTTTTTTCAGCACCAATTGTGGCATTGAAGTCCTCAATGACTGTCAGATCTGCAGTAGGTTATCCAGAATAAACTTTAAAGGATAATAGAAATGAAGTAATGTACTCAAACATTTCCACACAAATTGGCAGGGGAATGTAAGTGTGGAGAAAAATCATATGCAGCTTTCCAGGGAACTAGTGTAAAAATTGACAAAAAAAGAAAAGTGCTATCTGAGCTATACATTTCTATATAATTCATTATTCTTATTTCTTCCAAAGCTTTTTTATTACTTCTGATGGCCAGATAGATAAAAGGCCTAAAAGTACGAATAAAGGGAAAGGAATATAAAATCATGATTACAAGAGGAGATAGATGTTCTATATTCCACGTGTCATAAACCTTAACAACCTCAAAGACCTCTAGAAAATCGATACTGTACAATAGGGTTCTTATGACTGGGCTTTGCCATGCTATTTTTCTGAACAGATCGTTTTAAAAATAATTTGGAGATGAATTCCAGAAAGTCAAGCATGTAGAAATGGTTCAAAATGACCTGAATACATTGTCCTTGATGAGGGACTCTTTATTCCATAAAGCTGCTATTTCCCATTAAGTTGCATATTTCAATATAGCATCCAAGTTCTTCAGGGATAAGGTAGTGACTACCAAATGCACTTCTGCTAGCTGATATGACAGCAGATAGGGAGAATAAAAACAGTTTATTTGTAGTGGGACTTTAGTAAAGACAAAACTGTGTGCAAAGATTATTATCAGAGAGAAAATATGGAGTACAGTAATATTTGGTTTGGAAGAGTAGAAAAAAGAAAAAATAGAAAACATAATTGGTGAGAATAATCTCTCAATTTGGAAAAGGTTAGGAAAATTAGCACTCAGTGCCTGAATTTGAGTGTGGACAGAAGAGGTGGCATTGAGGTAGGTGGTAGAAAAAAAATACAGTAATTTATTACTAAAATACTTGTAGTGCAAAAGACAGTATTTGAGAGGAGATGCTGAGAAATGTCAAGAGACATAAAAATGCTCATGACATTGCTAGGTGACTTTTTAATAAGTCAGATAATCCCAGGAGATTGTGCTATTCTTATGAAGAGGTCAGACAAAGATTTTGAGCAACTGCTTAAACATGTAAAGTTTTAGTTTATCAAAATATAAAATAATTACAAAAATATACACATGAGTTGAACATCTATTTTTCAATAGATGGATGTACACAGGTGACCACCCACAGGGATAGAAATTAACAGAATTCTAAAAAGTCTTCTTATACCTGTTTCTAGTCACAGACTGTCCTCCATTTCTATATAAACATTATTCTCACAGACCTCATATATATGAATCAGATTTGCCTATTTTTAAAATTTTATCCAAATGGAAGAACATAGTATGAAATCTCTCTGGTTATGGGACTGAGAATAATTTGCTTTTAATAATGTTTGTGACCTTTATTTTATTGTCTTATAAAGCAGTAAATTGGATATTCTTGATTTTCTTTATACAGAATATTCTATTGCAAGGGTATTCCATAGTTTATCCATTGCATTGTTGCTGCACATTTGAATTGTTTGCTGTTTTCAGCGAATATAAATAGAGCATCTACACTTTTGTTTATTAAATTTCTAACAGCTCTGTCGATTGCGTACATGAGATACATGTTTAGCTATTGTAGAAACTGCCGAATGTTTTTTCAAAGTGTTTGTGCCCATATCCAGCCAATCAACAACATATAGAGTTCCAATTGCTTCACTTGCCATTTCATGATGTGACCAAAATAGCTGAGTTAGAAGTTCTATTGTGCAAGTGGGAATAACACCTTGTGATTTTTTATCACCATGCCCTCCAAGAACTAATGAGAAGAGTACATTTTCAAATACTTATGCTCATTTTCTTACTCTCTTTTGTCAAGAGAATGCTCCGATTGATTTTTTCTTTTGTATCTTGTTTTGTCTGTGATTCTCTGATATGTAGCAGTTCTTCAGGTAACTGCACTTTAATAATTTGCTCAACTCTGTGGCTTGCCTTAAAAGATGGTGAGCAAAAATCCTGCATTCATAGAGCCAAATTAATTTGTATTTTCATTTATATTTGGTAGGGTTTTTTTTTTCTTTATTTTCAAGATGTTCCATACACTAAGGAAAATACCTTTCTATATTTTCTTAATAATGTTTCACTTGTACATTAATATTTATATCCACAGAGTTGAAATTTGCATATATTTGTATATTTCATGAAATGGAAAAGCTTCAATTTTCTCCATATGGATATCCATTTGATCCAGGATTATTTGCTTAAAAAAAAACATGCTGCCACATCCTTATCATAAGATAGGTTAATTGGGTTAATAGTCGGACTATTTTATTACTTTTCTTGACAATCCTTTGCACTCTCCTAGTTAATTTACTTTCATGGTCTTGTGGTGTTTTGAGATGTAAGAGTACAATATGTTAACAATAATTAAATAATTATATTAACAATAATTAAGTCAGTCAATAGTCATCAATGAATGCAAAAACCAGCCAGTGAAAAATTAAAGTAAAAGAATACCTGTAGCTTCAAAATACCTCATGAAAAGACACTTTGGAATTACAAAGGTAAAGATAATGGCATATTTACAATAAAGAACCAGGGAGACACCACATTAACCAAGTGATCAAAGTTAACATCACCATCCAGGCATGGTGGTAAACATTTGTAATCCCAGTGAGTCAGGAGGCTGAAGCAGAAAGATCTCAAATTAGAGATGATCCTCAGGAACTTAGTGAAGCCCTAAGCAACTTAGTGAGAAGCTGTCTTAAAATAAAAAAAATAAAATAAAAAGGACTGGGATATGACTCAGTGGTTAATTCCCTCTGGGTTTAATCTCCTGTACCACAAAAACAAAGCAAAATAAAACAAAAACAAAATCAGAAAATATTTAACATCAGTAGTTGGTCGAATCAACATTACATGCCTCTAGGCATGATGTAGAGGAAAAAAAAAAAGAACAATAACAAAAACCTCCTGAGAAATGCATAGCATGTTTAATTCTGATAAAACATAAAACTCAGAAGGAGAAGGAATCAACCAAAGAGCTTCCCTGCACTCTTCACAAGTGCCCATGTCACCAGTAACAAACAAGAATGAGGAGTCTTCCAATTTAGAGACACAGCACTGAAAACTGCTCACACTCAAAGATTTCCTCTTGCTATGAAGGAAATGATAGTACATTTGTAACATAACAGATAATACAGTTGTAACATAATAGTTGTAACATAATAGATAAATGAGATATGAATATGGTTCAGATTAGAAAAATAGCAAAGAGACATTGATTTCTTAATTTTGATAGTTTGTGGCTATTTATGAGAATATCCTTGTGTTTAGAACATGCACATTGAAGTACTCAGCTTTAAAAGAAATTGTATCTTCAAGTTACTGTTAAAAGACTTAAAAATATTGTGTGAGGAAAAGGATCAAGCAAATTAGGTGTTAACATTTGGGGAATTTGAAAAGTGAGAATTCTCCCTGTTATTCTTGCAAAGGTTCAGTAGGCCTGAAATTATGTAAAAGTTAAAAATTAAAATGAAGAGTATTTCTTTTTTCATGTACATTTTTTTTTCTGATTTAGAAGCCCACTGTTCCTATAATCAGTCAAGATGTGAAAATTTGTTTTACAAAAGGAAACTCTAAATGAATTGAAGAGAGATTGGTGGAGTGGACCCAGGAGAGCATAGGGTGGAGGTGGGGATGCTGGGGATTGAATCGGAGTGGGTTAAATTTCATTCCTTTGTGATAATGTCAAGACATGTCCTGGTGTTGTATAAAACTAAAAAGAATAAATATAAATATTAAAAGAGATATTACCAAAACAGTTCATATAATTAATCTTTGGATCTATATAATTGTCTATTTTCAAGAATAATTTATTCACCTCTAATTTATTCACTGTAACTGATGAGATTGATACTGGGGTAGTTTTTAAAGGTTTGCATTTTTGTTCTTTCCTCAGGGAGATGATAGGTAGCATACGATTCCTTTCCAAAGAACACAAGAGTACTGCTCACAAGTGAGATGCAGGGGTATGAATGCAGGCTCAGTCATTAACAAATACTTGTCAACAAATTGTGGGTTTTGGTTACTCTGTGTATGATACAGAACATTAGACTACTCAGGTCCTGAAATACTTTCTGTTTTTCTAGAAACATTTGTCAGAAGATGAGGAGAACAGATGAATTAAAAGTGACATGAAGTTTTAAGACTGCTTAACTTGCAATGCTATTTCTGAAATATAAGACTGTTAATAGATTTTAGAAAGCAAATGGCAGTTTTAGAAATTAAAACAGATGGTAGTAAGAATTTGTTATAGTAGTGTGTATATGTATGTGTATACATACATGTGTATGTATGTATTTCAACCTTTACTTAAAGATAAATTGAAAATACAGAATAAAGAGTCAGAGGAAGAGAGATTCTAGTCTTGGAAATTTTACTTAGATAAAATGCAAATGACAACTACTGTCCCAATTTCTTTGTTGCCACCAACTCATACTCTGGACCTCTATGGTTTACTTACCTATTGCAATTTTAAGTGCTGTTGTTGTGTTAGATAATGCATAAAATACTAAATTATAAAATTTTGTAGTTTTGCTACAACAATCTGAGAATTCCAGTGATCACTTCCAGAACTTAGGGTGGAAAATAGATAATTATTTCAAGGAGAAAGTCGTTCAAATTTTTTGTTCAAATTCTGATCTTCTAAACTGATGTTGGTGGGCAAATAGTTGTATTGGATTGAAGCTCTTATACCAAAGCAGTGTCATCATAACATCTTCCATGTGTTTTTCCTTTGTGGTTTTCCATCATTTCAAACAAAATTGTCCTTTGGTTTCATAGGATGAAAACATTTTCCGTATGATGAAATTTCAAGGTTGCTGGGAAAATGGCTTAAAATGAGAACATTTTGTTTTATGAAATCATTCAAATTGAAATGCTTCTAATCTAGTAATGTTCTATTTGATTTATGGCAGAGATTTATATTATCTTCATTTTAAGGTAAATCTCATTCAGAGATAATTGAAATCCAATAGAGAACCAGGATTAGATAAAGGACTTGATGTGAAAAGCAGACCTATAGGGTGTGTCCCCAGGAGTGGGTACTTGTTTTGAGAGTCATATGCCAATATTAAGAAGATTCTGTGAAGATTCAATTGCTACAAAGAAAACATCTGAGGGTATGTTGTCACTGAGAGTATGTCAGTTTCTGAACATAACTTGTTTTGATTTGCTAAAAAGAAAATCTGTCAAGAACTACAAAGGCTCAGGTTTTACTCAATGTGCAAACTAAAAGAGCCTCCTCAGTTTCATGGATTCTGGAAGACAAACGATTCCTGGGTTTTAGTCAGAAGACCTTATTACATTATTACTCATATCAATCATGCTAGATGGACTGTCAACATTTCCACATAACAAGTTCTGTGATAACCATTTCCCAGAGAATGTATAGTATTAGAGGAACCCTAAGATTAGAGATCTCAAACTTTTTATAATGAGCAGTAAGTCTGCCTGACCTTTGTTTGGAAGGAAGTTACTGTGTCTGTCTTCCATGAGTGGCAGTTGTAACAACATAATTATGATTGTCTAGAACAAAGAGTACATGACTATGGTCTCACTGCATGCACTAATGCAAGGAAGTCATGGAAAATTGTAGCCCAGTAAAGTGTGGGTGAGGTAACAAAATGAAAGAAAGGCCATATACATTGGACACCAATTTCTTCAGGTTCCTATGTCTAGAAAATCTCTCTTTATACACTATATTTCCCCCTTGATTTCTAATTACACTTATCTCAATGCTTATTTTAAAAATCTGGGATTCAGAAAAGATAAAGTCATAGCTATGATAAATCAAGATGGACTATATTTCAACTTCTCTGCCAGAGTACATGCCCTTAACCACTACATACATGCATTAAACTGTTCATTACAGCTCACTACAGCCCCAAACAAATTCTGATCATTTATTTCCATTCTGGTAAAAGCACTTCACCATTCTCTTGGTCAATAAGTATGACTCTTGAGCAACCCACTAGGTATATTTGTTTTAGCCTCATATTCTGTAGGAGAAAGTTATTCCAGTTTCACAGCCTTCTTCCCATGTAATGCTACTATCTTTGTTTATTTAGGCTTTCCTCACCTCTGAAAAGGACTTTTGAAGATAACTTTTGTTTTGAGTATCATTTTCCTTTAATTAATTTTCAGTGTTCTTTTCAGAATTGCATTTTTTTCTTTTGAAATTGAATTTTTAAGTAAAGTTTTTTGCTACTCCACCAAATCTTTTCATTTTTTGTTATAATATATTCATACATTCACACAATAAAACAGTATAATTTGATCAATTTCGTTCACCTTTCCCTCCCTTCCCCTTCCTCTTTCCCCCCCTTCTATTCTATTGGTCTCCCCCTTCTATTGTTTTTTAATTTGAATTTTAAAGAAAAACATTCACATTAGGCTTTGCCCCTAAGAAAATTTCCCAGTGGTGATAAACTGTAGGTAATATATGGCATTAAGGATGTCTGTGATGTTGCACTTAACATCCACCTGTCTCACTACTTCTTTACACCTGCCTTATGTTTCACCTGTTCTTATTTCCTGGGAGTTACCTTAAGAGTCACATTTTATATATATCATATATATATATATATATATATATATATATATATATATATATATATAATTTTAATATATGTATAATTTTAATATATATAATTTTAACAAATATATATAATTTTAACATATATATATGATTTTAATTTATTTATTCTAATTTGTTATATATGACATCAGAATGCATTTCAATTCATAGTACACATATATAGTACAATTTTTCATGTCTCTGGTTGTACACAAAGTAGAGTCACACCATTTGTGTCTTCATATGTGTACTTGGGGTAATGATGTCCATCTCATTCCACTGTCTTTCCTACCCTCCTACCCTCTCCCTTTCCCTTCTTCCACTTTTCCCTATCTAAATTTCCTCCATTCCTCCCATTTTCCCCTGCCTATACCCATTATGAATCAGCATCCTCACATAAGAGTAAACATTCAGCCTTTAGTTTTTTGGGAGTGGCCTACTTCACTTAGCATAATATTTTCCAACTCCATCCATTTACCTGCAAATGCCATGATTTTATTCTCTTTTAATGCTGACTAACAGTCCATTCTGTATATACACCACAGTTTCTTTATCCATTCATCTATTGAAGGGCATCTGGGTTGGTTCTACAATTTAGCTATTGTGAATTGGGCTCCTATAAACATTGAGTGTCCCTTTCCCCCCATATCCTAGCCAACACTTATTGTTGTTTGTATTCTTGATAGCTCCTATATTCAGTTCAGTTAAAGCAGAGATCACAGTCTCATTGATGCCAGAAGTGAATCTTATACATATCTTTCACAGAAGTCCTTATACTATTGTGAAGCCAATGGGCATTTCTAAGAATCTAATAAAAATTATATACATCCCCAAATCTACATGGATAGACTAGGGCATGCACACAAACTAGGGGTTCAAAACCCATGACTCACAAATTAAAAGTGCCTAACATCCATGAATCTGAACCTTGTCCAACTTGCCTGAGAGCAATGTTAGGATCAGGAACTACATTCTAGATATTGTACCCTGGAAGAATATCTAGCATTGTATGTGCTTGATGTGTGTTAAAATTAAAAATGGAATGGATGGCACATGGAGTTATATGTGTCCTCAGAGAGCTAACTTTTCTTCATACAATCAGTTATATCATCAGAAGTTCATTGAAATAGTATTTTTTCAAACATCTTTAAAGATAGTAGCTTTAGTAACTATGCAATGCCTTGTATGATCTCTCAAGCTAGACCTGTTGCTTAGGCAACATTTAAAGTTGCTCGATTGATGGAAATTTTTGAAAGCTACACATAATGAATTTTATTATATGTCTGTAACTCTAATTAGAGTGTTACACATACACTTTTACTCACTAATCAAAAAATATTTAATAGCTATTGTTATTAATCTAATTTTTTAAAAGAGCAAACATGATAAGTAATAGTTAAATTTTGAATTTGAGAAGTAAAATTAGAGACCCTATTCATAAATACTGTATATTGTACTTGCCTCACTCAAATATATCATTGATATAAGAGAGAATTATTCTTTCTTCAAAAGAAATGCTAAAGAAAAATAAATACTGAATTAAAACAATTCAAACAAATCCTTAAAATTCCAACATGAAATATTTCTAAGATTGTATACAGTGTATAAAATCACAATATTTTGACTTTATGATTGTAAGTGATATGCATTTAGTAGAATCTATGCTTTGATTTTGAGTTTTGATCTTTTCCCTGGTACGTAATGCATGGAGTGATACTCTTTCACCATACTAGGCAGCAGCTACAAACTATAGCACCTTGTTATTCGGAGAGCCATCTCCACACTGTGCTGTGCTGTTAAATTATGGTGCTCAGTAAGTTGGGTGTACTAGTGCACATTATTAATGCATATATACACACTTTTAAAATACATATGTGTATACTTTAAAATATTTTTTATTAAAAAATTTATTTTGGACAATAAAAAATTATAAAGAAGAAATATCACTTCTTAATTCTTACATTCAACATTACATTGCAAACATCTTGTTTCATTTCCTTTTCTATAGATATGATCATACATAGGTATACACAAAATTAAAAGGGTTTTGTGTTCTATATTTTTAATTATCAATTTATGAATGTATTCATTACTTCATTATTAATTATTTCATTACCTCTGTTAACTATTATTGAAATATGAAAATTAATATCATTTGAGTGTACCATAATTAATTTAAACACACACTAAATGTTGAGGATTATTTGTTTCTAAGATTTCTCTATTAGAAAAAATGTTTTTTTAAATATCCCAATTATAATTTGATCAGACATTGTGTACAAATTCTATCATAATCACATAATGGCATAAAATTTCTTTTATGAGTCATTTTGTTGAAAGTATTTAGTATCTGTTTTTTTTTGAAAAAAAATGATATAATTTGATATAATTTTCTTAAAAAAATCCAATAGAAGTTAGAGGCTTGCATACAATTCCAGAAATAGCATTGCATAGTCCAGCCTCCCAAATGAAGAAAAACTGTTCTATTGCCTCTGAAAATTAAATTGCATCAAATTTCCCATTGTATTTATAACATTTTCTAGGGATTTAATATATGAGTTTAAAATACTTCTGCTTCTGAAGTCAAAGTTATAGAACTCAAATGAGTCTATAACGTATCAACACCTATTTTAAATGGGACAAACAGACTTTTTAAACCTAAGCATGTTAACCAACTTTAATAAACATGGCTTGTTGTACAAGTCATTCAGATGTCAGATAAAGAGCATCCATTACACATCAGACAAGGTTCCAGTGTTGAAAGGGCTTTCATTTTAGTGGTTGTAATAGATGGTGAAGAAAAGTGAAAATATAGGTGAGCCAAGCAGAATGTCTATGAACATGATACAAAATAAAATAACTTTCACGGCTGAAGCAAAGAAAATATACTATGTATATTATAAGAACTCAGAGGAGGAAAGATCATGTTTACCTAGTTTACTGGTATTGAGTTGTTATAAAAAATTTTTCATAAAAGAGGTAGATTCATAGGAAAATGCCCTCTGATGGAGTAATTCTACCAACATAAGCTAAAATGTAACCGAATTTTTTACTGTTTTGACTTTAGAGTCATTGAGGAACTACATCATGGAAACATGAATCTACATATGAAATAAATATTAAAATTTTCTATTTGATAATTTTCATTATAGTTCATGGTATAGAGTGAGAATAGCATTCAGGTATGAAGAAGTCTCTATCTAGAGTTGGTATTTGGTGCTTCAAAATAGATAAATCACAATGTTATATCTTTTTTTTTTTTTTTTAAATCTATCTTTAACCAAAAGATGCATATAGTGTACAAGAAAAGTTCAGTAGTGGTTAGAGACCTTACTGGGCAAATTTTGTGATGGAAGTAGCTTTACTAATATCTCCCATTTTTCCTAACCACAAGGTTATAATAGGTCTCCTAAAATATGACACAAAAATTCTACATGTTTATATAGTATATTTTAGTTTCTACCCCATGTTAGCATCATTTCATGCATAAGAGGATTATGAAGGTTAGTTAAGGAATTCTTCTGAAATATTTATACAAATGCCTGGGTTAAATATTTAATTATATAAGATTCTAGCTTTATTCAACCAGCACAATGAATTTCACTTATTTTTTTCCTTTTCCCACAGAATCACTTGAGAAGCTTATAAAATACTTAGGATCCTCAACCCATGCTATCTAAGTCTGAAAATTCTATATCACCAGCTTTATTTTTACCAATATCTAAGCTTATTCTTAGACGTTGGAGAAGATGATTGAACTTATGCAATACATTTGAATGACTCCTATCAAGCCATTCTTCACAGATGGACTGGTTTAAAAATTCCCCACGTTTCCCTATAAACATTAAATTGTTTTATACTAATATTTTACTTATTTATTTATAATTAGTTCTTTTTAGTTATATGTGACTGTAGAATCCATTTTGATATACTTAATCCTCTTAACTAAATTAAATGGAGGTAATTTTGACTGTGAAACCAATAGTTAAAGATAAATAATCATGAAATCACACATAACTAACAGTGTAACACTGAAATATATGAATTAAAAACATAGTGAATGGGATCTATGTATTAGTCTTTATTTTTAAAATCCATCTTTTTCACAATGCAGAATGTCATTACGGTAAATTATCTGAAATCATCCTGTATCACCACATGATTTAAGAATTATAAATAGTGATAGTCATTAATAACTTAAGAAAGTTACAATAGCAATTCACTGATTATTTTGATTTTTGATAGTGTTCTTCCATAACAATAAGAAAAATTCTCATAAGTCTACTTGAAGATAATCTTTTTGATACTTGCAATTATTCTGTATGTAGAATTCCTTCATCAAATGCATGAACAAGTCAAAATGTTCTAAGTTGATTTGCTAAATATACCAAAAGTTATCACAATTTATACTGAAATAATATCCTAGTGTTTGCAGTTTCTTACATGAAATAGAAAAATTTTTGAAATAAATCTAAGGTTTTTATTTTTTCATTCTTATTTTCAATGCTTGGTTTAAAATCTTAGTGAGTTCAGGTTGATAATAACAGTAGAAATTTTTCATAGGATAGGTAATTTTTTTGTTTTTGGTAAATTTATGTTTGTGCTTGTTGCCAATTATTATGATAGTATTCATTATTTTCCTCATTGATCTGTAATGCATCCAGATGTAATATATATGGTAATCAACTCTGTCATATATGTTCAATTATTTTTCCATCTGCTGTTCTACATAGTTTTGCATATGTGCATATTTAACAGATGAAAGTTCAGAAAATTTTTTTGTCTTCAAATCTTGGTAATTTAACTTTGAAGAGAGGTTGAAGCTGAGAGATTTACATAGTTTTAGTTTGTTATCCCCTTCTTTAATATTAATATAGAAAAAGACTCAAATTTCCACATCAGAGTTTGAGATACTTTTTGTTATCATTACCAGTAAGACATTATCAGATATTTTTAGCACATTCATGGTCCATTCATTTTCAGACTACTGCTGTCACTGAAATGCTTGATTTTTGTATGTGCTCAATAGGAGAATGAGATGAATGAGGGAATTTCACTGAAAATATACAAGTTCTTTTGTTTACTCACAACGGTAAAGATGCATTGGTAATGCATCTGCTGAATCACTTTTTAGTGTTTGGCCTAAGATTATGGGGACTTGGATATGAGGTTACAAACCAAAAAGCACAATGACTCCCTGGAGGGCTCCTGAACTTTGAGTTTCACAACACTGTGCCTTTTCCTTTATAGGCATCTCCAAGTCATATAGCTAATGAGAATCCAGGTGCTCTCAGCTGGGTCTGCAGATGTCTGGAATTAGGGCAGGCAAACAGCAGGGAGCTTCCTTTCTCTTCTTCTTCCTAGTATTTGTAACACAGAAGAAGCCATCCACAAGAGAGATCCAAAAAGGTCATCTAGATCAGCTTATAAGTGGATTTAAAACCACTGGTGCCAGAATCCCATGAATAAACCACTATATTTGAGGAGGGTATGACTTGCTGCAGTATTAGTATTGAAGTCATTCTCCTTAATGGAATTGATTCACACTGAAAAAGATGTTCTTGAATATGCCAGGTGCTGAATAGAATAAAACTACACAATGACTCAACTTTCTCTGTCCTTACATGCCTTCTGCTTCCCTTGGTCCTATTAATTTCCTTCCTTCCTTCCTCCTTTTCTTCCTTCTTCCTGTTATTTTTTTTAATGTCAAGAAAAAAAATTCTTAAGTGTACTTAACATTAGCTTTTGCTTTTAAAGTTGTGAAATTTTAATCATGTTGAAACTTAGGGATTAATCACATTTTAAAATGAATTATTTATAAAGTTTATTCAGAGTGGCTTTTGGAAATCATTCAGTAGGTATTTAATGTGGAGTGTATCATCTTTTCATATCATTCTATAATTTGTTAGATTAATTTTCATAATGTCTAATTTAAGATCTTATATTCTTACCCCAACATGTTACCAACCAAAGCTCAAGGTCTTGCAGGATAAGAGGCAAATAAGGTCAGAGTTTTCCAGGACCCAACAGTAGAGAAAGTCCTGGGTTAGCAGAGCAGAGTCCAGTTGGTAATCCCAACTCTGCCCTCAATCTTGCATCATCTCAGTCCTGAATTTTAGGATCCCAGGAAACAAAATAGCAGGATTGGTTGAATGATCTCTGTATTTATAAAATAAGAGATGAGAGTGATGCTTTTAGGAAAGGGGACTGATGTTGTCAAATCACACAGAAAATCACAGGGCTCTTTTACTTCCTTCTCTCTAATAGAAAAAACAAAGAAAAAAGAAAGAACCAATTTTATGACCCTACTAGCAGTTTTCTATAAGAAAAATGTTGAAACAAGTACAGTTTGATTCCATAGTTCCCGTTTTTCTGTTATAATTTCTCTCAAATGCATACAATTCCCCGAATCTGCAAATTCTCCCTCTGGAGAAGCACACTTGGGCACACCTTGGTATGGGTATACGTGAGCATACCCAACTGCAATCTTGCTCTGCCTCATACCAACCTTCATAAGAATAGAATACTCACAAATCGGAATTTTTGAAGTCTTAGGTTATAGTTTTCTTTTTTTTTTGCTTTTAAAACACATTTGGGAATGGCCGTAAGGCACATTAAAAAATAAAATAAAAATGAATCATTGTTATTTAGATAGCACCTTCCTAAAATCCCTGGATACTACTATCAATATTTAAAAGGAAAGAATCATCAAGGTCAATGTTTATACACAAATGTCCCAGGCAAAGCTCTAGGAGCTAACAATTTGAAAACTGAGGGAACCTCTTTCTTAAAATTTTTATGAGAAATCAAACTTGAAGTAACTCATTTGTTCAAGACTAGAGGGATAGGGATGAGTCAAACAAATTTGGAACAGAAATGGATTTGTTTGTCTCTCCTTTGGGGCTAATGGTGAGGGAACTCTGCAATATGAAATCATAATAGTTGTTGTGAAAGTATATGGTCCACTCCCTCAAGCCCACTTTTAAACTTAGTGCCATTACTCTCAAATAATTTGCCACCTGATCCCTATGAGTAGGAAGTAAATACAGGGACCCAGATTACCTCTCCTTTTATTATTTATTTTTTCTTGACAGTGCTGGTGCTCCAACTCAGTGTCACTCACTTGATACTGAGCTACACCTTTAGCCTTTCTTTAAAAATTATTGCAAGTAAAATTTTCAAGATCAAAATAATCACTGTGAGGCTCAGTGCCAGTAAATACTATGTTGCTCAGTGTGGGTTCATTAATCGCCTTTTAGGAGAAATAATCACTATTCACCTAATTTTTAACTTCATTTTACTCTCATAACTTTAAGAGAATTGAAAGCTCTCAGCTCTTATTAGGGAAGTCAGAATAGATAGAAATAAGGCAAAAACAATGAAAATCATGTAATAAATTTCTTGCTGTGCTTTTGGCTGGGTCCAGTATTCTATTTCTGCTGACTTCAAAATAAACTTATCTCTCCGTATCTGCAGGGCATTGGTTTGCTTATATTGATTTGTTTGTAAAAGTTTCTTATACAAAATGGTATAGTGTTTGCATATAACCTATGCACAACCTTATGTATACTTTAAATCATCTCCACATTAATTATAATACTTATGCAATAAAATGTTTTATAAATAGTCATTATACTGTTTTGTTTAGGGAATAAAGACAAGAAAAAAGAAAGATTGCACATTTTGAGTACAAAAGCAACCACCATAGGCCTAACTCTGTATTTGAACCTATGTTGGCTTAATCTACATGTATGGAAAACACAGATATGGAGGGAGAGCTGACAGAACTGAATTTGTGATGGGTTTGTCTTTCCTAGCACCGACCATGGAGAGACTGTGAATCTGTCATTACACTTCATATGAATTGGACTAACAATAATTACAGACATATAAAGAAAGTTTTAGTGGGACTTATAACTTTGTGTAATGAAAACTAAAGGGAAATAAGGGAAGCTTCAACAAATACTTATAAAACTTTTAATTATTTTATTTGCATAAGAATTTCATGTGCAATGCATAAAATATTTATTCTCCTGACTTATTAATAAACTGTTTCCTTTTTCCCTACATCCAATCTGCCACAACAATCTGAGGAGAAGGGAATGAAAACTGGTCATCCTGAAAGGAGACACTGGAGATTATAATATAGACAGCAAGCAGGAGACACAGGGATGTGGATGGAGGAAGAGTAAGTGAGCAAGACCACACCAAGTCCCTCTGAGAGCTACATTGTCTTGAAGAGAAATACAAAATCAGAGCAGCAATTATATGCATAGTATTCAAAACTCTAGGGAGAGATAGGGAGGGATTTCATCACATATGCCTGTAATAACTCGGAGGAGAAGTGTTAGGAAGAGACTCTGAGGAATGGTCATGAGCTACTCTTGTATTTGTTGTTAGGTAGAAAAGAACCAAACATTTCTATATGTTGCCCTAAAGGAGCTGAGGTCTTGGCTTGGGAGTGAGCTAGTGTGGTATCAGCGGTAGAGCCAAAGTAACCCTGATAAAAATGACATCATGGTGGGCCCTTAGAGCTGATGCTACAAAGAGGTTGTGGCCAAAATTAAGGCAGTTATCAGCCCCAAAGGTAGAAGAACAGCAGGGTCAGCAAGGAGGTTGCCGTATTTTCTCTCTCTAAAACACAGCACAATGCCAAGTCTCAGAAGACTTCCCAGGGCTATAGAAATGATTTCTATCAAACTTTAAAATAATTAAAAACCCAAAGAAAACTCTTTTCATCAACAAAATTATTTAAACCTTTGTGACTGGATACTAGACAGATATTAAAATCATGGAGCTGAAAAAAATATATTAACAAATAAAAAGACAGATGTTAATATAAATGCTGTATATCTATTTATATATATATATGTATATGCATTTATATAAATAGATATACTATATATAAATATAAATATATATATATAATATATATATATAACATATGTATATATATATATATAAATAGATATACATGTGTACATAAATGGAAATTAAGAGAAGGAATGCAAACACATATTTATGAAGTTTATTACTGGGAGATGGGAATTTGCATTTCCCCTTGAGTTTTTTTTAGAGATTTTTTGATTGTTTGTTTTTTGTTTTTTTTATGTATTCAGCACTAAACATGCATATTAGTTAGGCTAAATTATGTGGTGGCAAGAAAGATTTATAAATCTGTGTAACTTAACGTAAAGACAGTTTATCTTGTCTCATGAGAGTCTGGCTTGTGAGAGGTGGCTGGGCTTTGCTCCTCTCAGATGCCTAGTGCATGATTTCTGAGACAAGAAAACTGGATATAGAAGTCTGCACATTGGCTCTTTTAAGCTATATCTCACATGTTATTATGGACAGTCAGTTGATCCATCTGAAGTCACCTAGAAAGAGTGAAGAATTCAGAGCATATTACATCAATTTATTTTTTAATTCAGAAGAAAATTATATAAAATTTTAAGTTACATTTGTTTGAAGATTTTTTTCAGCCAAGTTCTCTCTAATGCCATAAACATTTGAAAATATGATACATTTCAATAACACATTAAAACACTTTTAAAATGCTGTAATATAGAAATAAAAATTATAATTTGGAGTATTGTAGAATATTATTAATTCTATTTCCTCATGTTATATGTGTTACATTCAACTTTATTCTTCTTAATTGCTTTAACTGCAACTATTCATGATTTATCTCCACAAGAACATTGTTAACTTGGATCTCTGTTTCTTGGTTTTAATGCCTCTATGTTATCTTCTCTCTCTCTCTTTTTTTTTCAGTTACTTAATTTTCTTCTGCTTTTTATTAGAGAAATTTTCAAACATTTGATCTATTCAAGTGATATCATTTTTATATCAAATTTCTCTATAATCCATCTCCAGTCAGGGTTTTGCTTTTTCTGTTCTTTAACATCTCTGCTTCCATGTAACCTATTCTATCCTGACAATGGACCCATTTAACCTGAGCTTTCATTCTTTGCCTCCATGTTAATTTTCATTCATTATACTACATTTTCTTTCCATCTCAAATTATTCTTTCTATATTGTTTTGCTGTCTCATTCTACTTAGGGTATGCCTTCTTCTGTTAAGGAATACCGAAAAGCTTTCTGGAATTATTTTATGAGGCATTGGATTAAATTATTGTCAGAAATGTGCTGTTCTTTTCAGTAATGTCTTATTCTTTACTTCTTTGTTTCATACATTTCTGGATTATTGATATTCCTTAACATTTACCAGACTGCGGCCAAACAAGCACTGCATTTGCTCCAGACACTGTTTCTTACAGCTCTCTTCATTTTCTACCTATGTTGTGTGGGGGACTATATTTAGGCTAATAACTACTTTATAGGTGTGATCTTCTCCACTGGTCCAGTGTGATCGACATTGATTCCATTCCATGATGTGGAATTTCACCCTTTCCCAGATGATCAACCCAGGAGCACATGCAATACTGAGCCTCTACTGGGAGTGCTACACCTCTCCTTTCCTCTTCCCAACTGCTAGTGCAGGATGTCCTTACTAGCAAGTATCTGTGCTACATCCTGGCCTGCATGTATCATGTGCATGACTTTCTCTAACGTTGTACTGTTTTCTGCAAGAATGCTTCTTTCATGGCTATAAAAAGAGACCTCAGGGGTTAGGTGTTGCTTTAAAATGCTCAAAATATATACCCATATCACAGAGAGCACTTGCAGGCTAACTCTACTGACATAGCTAGACATATAAAGAGGAGATAGTATCATCTTTCTGTCTTTCTGTACATCGGGCTTCTCTGATAAGCTTTTAAAACAATATTTGCTCTTTTTGTGGACTTAGAATTAATTTGAAGAGCTAAGCATTTATTTCTCTGTCTAGCATAGAATAATTTTATTTCAACACATCAACCTCAATATTAATCTAAGTTTTGTACAACATATTTTTCTATAAGAAAATCAAATTATTTTCAACCGAACATCTTTGCTTTAATAAAAATGTGTCAAAGAAATGTCTACTTTAAAATTAGTTTCAAAAGTTGACATTCCATCTTGCTGAGGATAATTTATTGAGACTTTTTAGAATTTTAATATATATTAAAATATACACTATGCTATTTATCTTAATTTTGTTCTATAACTTTATCAAGGACAAAATATAACCACCTCATTATACTTGGCACAAAATATTTTATTTTTTTTAATGATAATTAAATTATTTCCAGAATGGTTGACATTTTTCAGGCACTCTTTCTGAGTCATGCTGAAATCAACCCAAACACTGAAAGATGTGGGAAATGCTGACAAGATATAGGGAGAAAACAAATCTTGTTATTATTATAAAGGAGACTGCAGACGTAAACAAAAGCCTGAGTGTTCAGGAGTCTGTAGAACCAGGGTTCTCATCTTTCCTTACTATAAATATGTGAACTCATAAATGTCTTTTTTTCATTATCAGCTACATGTAACATTTTTTTCACCCATGTCAAAATGCATTGATTGTTATAGAAATTTATCATGAGAACCATTTGGAAGCTTCAGAAACAAAAACAATGCTCCCAAAATGTGACTAAGTGACTGTGTGGAGAGCACCACTGCCCATCACTGGGACAGGCAGAACTGTGCTGTCATCACCATGGTGCAGCATCCTCTCTTGACTACAGCATTGTGGCCCCTGTTGTCCCAGGATGCTTGCTCAACCTTGCAATCCTCACCATTAATGCCACAAAGGAGAAAGCTATAGATTGTCTCTGTCCAAGTGTCACAGCTCTGGTGCCAAGTCCAAGCATGTGCTCCTGATGGC
The DNA here is from genome assembly GCF_047511675.1 of Marmota flaviventris. Lineage (NCBI taxonomy): Eukaryota > Metazoa > Chordata > Mammalia > Rodentia > Sciuridae > Marmota > Marmota flaviventris. Next base: position 111,216,878 of record NC_092498.1, on the reverse strand, counting down.
TGAGTAACCAGCTGCAAGGGAGACTGGGAAAGTGAGGACTTATTTCTCCCCAAGAGTCATGAGGAGAAACACCGTAAGAAGCAGTCAGAATGAGTACAGAATGCCTTGTGCCTAATTTGCACACTTAGAAAAAGATGTGCTTGAATAAACCTTCCTGTTGACATCTTCCTCCTAGTGAGAGGACCTGCAGCTTCCCTGGGGTCCTCATGATTTTAAGTGATGGGCAGCTGATTTTACAGTCTTCATACATATAAGTCCTGTCATCATTCATTCTGCTTGTTTGAGGTGACCACCATCACACCTACACCATCAAGAAAGATCAATCAGGTGCTGGTACCTTCTTATTAGACCAGAGAATATATATCCTGGCCCAAATAGGCCTTTCTGTGGAATGCTAACTGGTTGAGTATCTGTTACCTCTTTGCCCTACTACCTGGAAATTCCAGGGTTAGCCTTGTGTTGCCTGCTCTTGGGACCCTGTAGTATGCTAGCCCAAGGTTCCGACATACACTTGCACCTTTTTCAATTAACATTTACACAGTGTTACATACTTCCTTGTGCTCTGGTGCCATGGGTCTTTTCTGAAAATGGACAGATCAATGATTATTAAAAATTGCCATTAGGAAAAGCTTTGTATTAACAGTTGAACTATAGTACACATCATAAATCTTGTTTTGTAAACTTAAAAAAAAGTTATATAAAGGTCTGGAATCACATCTCAGTGGTAGTGCGCTTACCTAATGTGTGAGGCACTGGGTTTGATTCTTAGCACCACATATAAATAAATAAAATAAAGTTCCATTGACAACTAAAAATATGTTTTAAAAAAGTTATGTAATACTGAAATACAGAAATTACTTTAAAGCATTGCAGCCTTCCCAAATCACATGGTCTTAGAATGAAAAAAAAAAAAGTTGCAGTGAAATTTTAATAACAAACATTCTAAAATTAATAGACAGTGACATATCTGAAGATTATTGACCTAGGAGAAAATGATATAATTCTTATCTTCCAGGCAAATATCTCAGTTCTAAAAGAAACTGATAGAAAGGGGAATATAGAAACCAACAAAAATGGTATACGGTGATCTCTTGGTCAATGTTTCCTGCTCAGGGGAAGAATCTGAGGCCCAGCACAGAGGAAGATCTCCATTGCCAGATGAGTGTTGTGTGGGAAGGGTGGACTCTCTTCACTTAGAGGCAAATCAGATTTCTGGTTTGGGAATCCAACATGGAAAGAGTTTGAAATATCACTGACATCCTTACATAAAAATCCTGACAATCTGAACATTAATTACTGTTATTGAATTCAGCAGAAAACTGAAAATATCACCCCAAAATCAGGAGAAAAAGGTGTACTTGGAGAAAGAGTCAAGAGCACTGGAATAGAAACTGCTGGAGTGTAAACTGGCAGAAAGACTTAAATGGTGATTTTGATGGATTGCTGAAAATGAATGTGGAATACAGTAGTTTAAGACAGAGAGACTCCTGAAAACTGAGTCTTTTTCTCAAGGACCCCCAGCAAGTTTTCGTAGAGTATATATGATGAAGACATCTGCATGTATTTGGAGGGAAGAAGCAATAGTTATCTGTGTGAAAGGTTTCCAGACCATCTCCATGTTGGAGGCTTGCCTTTCTGGAGAGAGAAAGAAATGATCAGAAACTCACCAATCTGGGGAACGGTATTCATTCTACCCCAGACCCTTCTATTTTTTGTTCTTAAAAGAAAAAAAGAATAGTCAAGGGGGAGACAGGCTACAGGGAATAAATCCGTATGCTGCAGTCAGGGATGGTATTATGCATTGGGGTAAGATGAGTGGGAATCCATATCACTGGAGACACACTTTTTCAGGTCACAGAACTAAAACACAAGTTGTCTAAAACAGCAAGATTTAATCAGAAGGTCACAGAAAACTCTCCTACCTGACAACTTCTCACAACAGTCCTCAATACAACAATGATGAGTGACAATTGAAAAGGTTCCACAGGGCACTGGTCCTGTTGGAGGAAGAGTACTTAAGGAAACCCAAAATGAAGAGGGAAACAAAGAAATGGAAAAAGAATCTACTAAAAACAAAAACAAAACAAACAAACAAACAAACTCTAAAGGAATTTGAAGACTCTAACACCTATAGCTATAGCAAACTTGGAGCATTACCCAACTTCCATATAGAATAACATAAATTCTCACATGAAAGTCTATTTTTTTTTTTTTTTTTGGTTCCTATTATCTAATACAGCATGTCTTGCTTCCAGTAGAAACAACAAAAACACAAGTTGTACCAATTGCTGAAAAAAATTGCAGTCAGGAAAGAAAATGCAATCATTAGAATCAGATTGAGATATGATACAGATGTTGTCATGACATACAGGAAATTTAAAGTAACTGTAGAAGCAAAGGGTAAAGGAGTATAATAGACAAAGTAGAAAATATACAAGAGATAGATAATATAAACTGATGGAAACGCTGAGAAAGAATTGAGAGGCATTGTGAAAAATACCAAGCACCCCAACACAATGAAGGATTTTTTGGATGAACTTCTCTGTAGATTGGATGTAGCTGCAGAAGAAAAAAAAATCATTAAACTGGACGATATGTTATCAGACTCTTCCTAACATAAAGTACAAGGAGAAAAATAAGACAAGCAGAACATTCAAGAGCCACTGAAGGACTTCAAATGTATTATCCCATGTATAGTGGAAATACTAAAATAATACAGTCAGGATAGGAAAAATAGTTAAAAATAATAATCTAAGAATGCTTCACAGTTAATGAGGGATACCAAATTACAGATCCAGGGAGTTCAGAGAACACCAAGAATAAATCCCAAAGCAAACACACCAAAGCATACCATATTTAAACTGCAAGAAACAGAATCAAAGAGCAGATATTAAAATAAATTGTACTTCATAAATATGGAACATGTAATTTCAAACAGTTTTTAAAAATTAAAAATAGATTAAATTTTAATTAAATTTTCCATTTAAAATTAAAGTCGAATAAAAAAACACCCATGTATACAGGAAAAAGAGTAATAATTATATGTGATGTCTCATCAGAAAACAAGCAAAAAAAGAGTGAAATACTTACAATGTTGAAAGAAAAAAAAATTCCACCAATGTCTAATTTAAATGAAGTGAAAATTTATCCTTCCAAAGTGAAGGAGCCATAATGATCATAGAAGAACAAATTTTAATTCATTGTTTCATTCAGTATCTTTTCTGTCATCATTCAACTCTGAATTTTATAAAGCTTTCAGTTATCATTAATTATATTCAGCAAATGAATATATTATATATGAATTCATGTATCTATCTATCCATTCATCTCCATCCAGCCATGTATTGAATAGGCCTTTATTTATCCTCCTACTAAGACTTCTGTCTCTAAGTATCCATATTTTTTCCTACTTCCAATTATTACCTGCTCCAAAGGAGAGTGGAAAGCAGAAAGAAAAACTATTTATAGGTGACTAAAGGATATGTGAGATTTATTTGGAATGAAAGGATTCTACTAGTTTCTGCTGATCTTTATGCCACCTTGAATATAAGAAAGTATTTTTACCTAGAAGATGAAAGACACATGCTCTACTGTTACTATGTGCATCTCATGATCACTAATACAGTTTTCATTCAGACATCATACCATTTTGAACCACAAATCTATGTTCAAACAAGGGACTTTAGATTATACCATCTATTCCTACTTCAGTTCTCTAAATTGTAGGGTACGTGCAATTATAGCTAAGACAACTTACAAAATGTTCAAATGTCCCAATAGGATTTTGTTATATACAATGATAGTAATAATAATATCATTATAACCACAAATAAATATAATGTAAATGACAATAATATAGTATAATATAAATAAGATTGCATATCCTTTTTCTCATTTTAGGACTGTAACATACATATAAGAGACTATATATAAATTGCGTGTGGAATTGAAGGAATAGAGTTTCCATTTCTATGAAAGTTGTTTAATGGATAAATGGGGCACTTCCCTTATTTTCTATTATGATACCTCTCCAGTGGGGCCGGGTATTGCAAATTCTTTTGCCCTCAACCTTTCAGTTCCACCAAGCATATCAAACCCAGCTCCAGATTACCCCAAATTTGTAGATAGACTTATTAAAAATTCATATTTTATTCTGCACTGAAAATATTTCAACTCATGTTGGAACACTGATCTAAAAAACATCAGTTCTAATTCCAAGTTCTTTTCTAAATAAACTGAGATTTTTCATGTATACATATTTTCCTTTCCTTTTTTTTATAAAGAAAATATGTTTTAAAAATCTTTCAGAATATGAATTTTTGGAAAGTTATATAAAGTTACATTTAGTAGTATATAAAAGAGAATACAACAGACTAAAAAATCTATAACAAGGTTTTTAATTCCATAATTCTGAGCCTGTGCAATAGATTCTCTTTTAATGCTATATATAAATTATATTGTGAATATCCTTGTGCATTTAAAAAAAGCATTCTTTTCCAACCAGGTACTGTAAAGTCTTGATTAGTCAGAGACAGGAAATGTGCATGATGTAATGCTAGTTCCCCAAATCAGCTGAGAGTTCATAATCCTTAAGATAGGACATATCTCCTAAAGTTCACTTGGTATCTGCTTGTTTCATTTAAAAGTATTTCTTTTGCTTTACTAGTTTAAGAATAGGACTGCACTCCATTTACCAAGTGGCCTTTGATGTTAATTCTTTTTGTGTTTTCTACATGAAGTGAAATGCCATATAGTTAGATCTCAATTTATGAATAAGTAGAGTAGACATTTCCTAATGTTATAAATTCATCAGCTCAGTAAAGTGATTTTAGGCCTGACTCTTCTCAAAAAAAACTTCTGGTTTTCTTTTAGTTACCTAAAAATTATTTTAACAGAGTAAAGCTTTTTATCCCATCACTAATACTAAATGGATAGAATGCTAGCAAAATGATTTATATGAAGGCTCATGGAAATGACATAAATTCCATCTTCTTACTTACACAGGTAGACTGAGATAATAGAACATCACCAATTGACTTGAACAGTATGCAAGTGTGTATGAAAAACAGGAAATACAGTATAAGAACAAGGAAGTCTCTTTGGCTACAGTGATAATTATTTCACATTTTTTTCTTAGTATTAATTATTATTGTAGATATACTGCCCAGTTAAATAGAAAGAACCCTCTATATAAAAACTGGTTAAACAAAAAGATATCTGAGTTTTACAATTCATCAGAGGGAAAATTTAATTTTCAATATTGATTTATCCAGTTTATTACAGATCTAGAGTTTTAAGATCTTAAGCAATATTCATAGCAATATTAAAATTTATTTCATATCCATAGTTAAAAACAATTACTGAATAATGGAATTTGAACAGAATTTATGAAAATTATGCAAAGCAAATCTGGGGAAGATCCCAAACTAGAGAACAGGGTTCTCCAATGACAATCCAGAAGCCTTCACTTTACCATCTGATGATGTTTATTTTCATCAGACAGCATAGTCATAGTTTTCAAGTGAAATTATAAGTGACTGACTTGATCAATAAAAATTCCAAGAAATTAAAATAATTTTTATCTAAACATATATAGGAACTTTGGGATCACAGATACTGGTCAAAATATTCAGTATCCTGGATGTATTTCTTTCTCAATTAAATATTCTATAAATGTTTATTCAATAAGTCTGATTATTAATTTAAACACTTTCTTAGCCAAAGGTGTATTTTCCTAGTAATGGCAATTCAGGCTTGTGCTCAGTAAACACATGAATCATTTCTTAAATTATTTACAGCTAATATAGCATGCTAAGAGCGAGTAGATGGGGGCAACATACTAACCTTTCAGATCAGTGACTGCAGCCATAGCATCTGACACACCCAATGTCTAGCACACAGCAACCAAGAATCAGATAAAATAAATGGTCAGGGAACCAGAGTCAATAACATCTCCTTTAAGGAAATACTTTCTTGCTATGGTCTTTAGTTTACAATTGACTCTGGAAAAGATTACTTGTTTCAAGCATTCCAGTCATTCCATGGGGAGGGCATCATCTTTTTAAATACAATTGTGACTCATTTCTTACTGTCATTAGATGGCTTGTGCAAACCCTCTTTTAATTAAAATGCTTGCTTTGTAACTGAAAATGTCAGCATTTACTCACTCTTTAAGTTTATAAAAATTGTTTACTTAAACCATTCTTAGATTTGTTTCTATCTTCTATTCCTGTAAAGAAAACAAAGTAGTTTCTTTACCAGATGTTGAGTCAACTCAGTCTTTATCCTCTGCCTTCCTGACAGTGTACACAGATTTTGTAACTACTAGATCAAACAAGAAAATATAATAATATGCAAAATACACAAAACCCAGAATCTTTGGAGGTTTGAAACACATTGTCTGGAGAATTTGAAGAAATGTGATGACAATTTTTTGGTAGAGGTCCAATGTCACTTGTTTTCACATGGATAGACACTTTAAATTCTATATTCATCCCTCTTTCTTGCTCCCTTTCCATGAGCTTCCAGAAGAGAAAAGGTAGTGTGTCCTCTAACATAAATCAGTGTCATTTAAGAGATTTTATTTTTATTCTGGACTTTTAATTTTATTCATACTTGTTTTATTTGATTCTCATTCTGTCCCACATGTAATTATATTGTTTTTTAATTAGTCCTGTAAAGTAGATTTTTTTCCAGTAAATGTAAATCATTTTTCATTCTGCCTGAAAGGGGCTTTCATATGGAAACCTCAGTTTGCCTCTTTGATGCTGTCATAGGATGAAGATGAGGAATATAATTTCCATCCTTCTTTTCTTTCTCCACCTTCCAGACTACTCATAGAAAATATTTCATTTTCTAGTTTCTACACTCAATTTTTGTACTTTTGAATACTTTTACTTTATATTCTCTACCATTTGAATTAGCTCTATTTGACCCCTTGATTCCTGTGAAGATATATGAATTCTAAGAGCTCATTTATGATTAAGAATTAACATTTTGTTATGCATTGCAAATGAAACATCATTTTTTCCCTTGCATTTGTTTTAGTATAGTGGTTTATTTCTGGGTTGTACAGAAAGCATTTATTGAAATATAAGTTTGTTTTTAATATATACATACTGTTATTAGTACTATTAATTTATAAGAACTTTTTAATATTCTTTATTCTAATTTCATCACATCACATTCATTTAATGAGGACACAAAATACTGTATAATCTCTTTGTGACCTCTGATAGAAAAAAAATAGGTTTTTGATTCTTTCCTAAATTATCTGTTTTTTTCTGAGGTCAGTTTTTGTCATTGTTGTTGTTCATTCATTCATACTTTCTTTTTCATGCTCTGAATTATCTTGCTGTTTATTGAAACTATATCAAACAAATCAGCGACTGAAAAGAGACTGATTAGTTTTGTGTGTGTTTTCCTTATCTATGCAGGTCTGTGGGATCAAATTTTGATGGGTTAAAATAACTGCTAATGTGATTTGCAGATCTATAGAGGCAATTATAATTATTTCCTGCCTGAAGATCATTCATAAACCTCAAATCTAAAATTAAGCATCCTTTGGTAAGGATTTACCATCTGACTTGCATGTATGACCTTCTAGTATCTTTTATTTATTCTTTTGTTGTAGATGACAGCACAATGTAATTCAATTCATATAACACATTGGAGTACAATTTTTCATGTCTCTGGTTGTACACAAAGTAGAGTCACAACATTTGTGCTTTTATACTTGTACTTAGGATAATGATGTCCATCTCATTCTACTATTTTTCCTACCCCCAAAACCCCTACCTTCCCCTCCCTACCATTTGACCTATCTAAAGTTTGTCTATTCCTCTCTTGTTCTCCCCACCCTACACCATCCCCATTATGAATCAGCATCCTTATATTAGAGGAGGTATATGGCATTTGTTTTTTGGAGATTGGCTTGCTTCACTTAGATTATATTATTCAACTCTATCCATTTATCTGGAAATGCCATGATTTTAGTCTCTTTTAATACTGAGTCAGTCATATTCCATTGTGTATATATATCCCATTTTCCCTATCCATTCATCTACTGAAAGGTATCTGTGTCGGGTCCACAATTTAGCTATTGTGAATTGTACTGCTATAAACAATGATATGGCTGTGTCCCTGTAGTATGCTGTTTTTAAATCCTTTAGGTATAAACCAAGGAGTGAGATAGCTGGGTCAAATCTTAATACCAAAAACAAAACAAAGCAAAAAACAAATAATCCAATCAATAAATGGGCCAAGGAACTGAACAGTCACTTCTCAGAAGATGATATACAATCAATCAACAAACATATGAAAAAATGTTCAACATCTCTATCAATTAGAGCAATGCAAATCAAAACTAAGATTTTTATCTCACTCCAGTCAGAATGGCAGCTATTAAGAAAACAAACAACAATAACTGGTGGTGAGGATGTTAGGAAAGGGGCACACTCTTACATTGCTGATGGGACAGCAAATTGTTGCAACCAATATGGAAAGCAGTATGGAGATTCATTGGAAAATTGGGTATAGAACCACCATTTGACCCAGCTATCCCACTCCTCAGTTTATATCCAAAGGAGTTTTAGTGTCTTAATATCCTGCATGTACTAACTTTCTTTTGTCTCCTTTAGACAATTAATCAAGGAGAAAACCATCTAATACTTTCATCAATCTAAATTTATTCTGGGTAGTGGTAGGACAAAACATCCATGTGAATGGGCACCTGAAACTGTGGACATTGAGGGTCTCATAGTCATGTGTAGGTATTCTGACCATGGAAATAGACAAGAAAGTGTTTCCCTGGTGAGAAAAGTCTCGGTGGGTAATCGGCGCCCTGATTCCCATGATTGGAATGCCCAACCTCCTTGCTATTAAGATAACTATGTAGGTACACAACCTAGTTTAAATAGTAATGCCCTTGGGTGTGAGAGGCTCTGCGTTTGCATTAACCTGGACCTTATCTCAGTTAGCTAGCACTCAGGGTTAAAGGCATACTAGTTAAAGTGTAGTCATTGCTGGTGGGTAATATGTAATTTTTTTGTGTTATTAAAGACGATGGCAGAGAGAGGTAGGCACCCTTTTGTCTGCCATCCTTCTGTCTGTCTGCACCTTCCCTCTGTGTCTGTGTCTGTCCTTTGTGCACGTCCTCCACAGGTATTCCTCTACAGGTGTTCCTTTACAGTCATCTTTATCCTTATGTATCTGGAAATATATGAAACGTTCTCACCCTTTCATTAATATTTTCTTTCTCATGAACAGGACTTTTGAAAACAGCTGTGTTTTTTTCCCCTGATTTTGTTTATGTTATTTGAAGAATCTGGATTTACCTCAGGCACTGTTTTGCTTTGGAGACTGCAAATCCACATAAGTCTGCTTGAAGTAACAGATGAAATTTATCTAGAAATCAGTGTACTCAGCTATTTTCTTGAGGCTAAAACCCATACAGAAAGAATCCTTATGAATATTTGAAGGTGTAGGGCATATAAACTGATTGCTTCAAAGAAAATCAGCACATAAATTTCATAATGGCTTTCTAAAGCCATTTACTGACTTCCATGGTTATTAACTGCGAATTTAGAATTTCTCTAAGTCTCACGGGTCAGCACTATTTCTATATTTGCCCACTCATATTCAAGCTTCACATTTGGATTTGCTCCACTATTTTTTTCTATTGATTTGATAGACTGATCTATACTTAGACATTTTTGATTTTTGATTATACCCATTCTCATTTTCCAGTAGTTGTACAGTGGTCATGAACATATTTTCCCTGCTTTCTTAAACTCTATGAGGAAAGAAAAGAAAATGAAGTGTGTTGTCTCAATATATTAACTTTAACAGAAAATGTGTTTAGAAAATGTTAAATGTTTTGTTTTGTTATCTGTATAAAGGTAATTCACTGTTGGCTTTATTTGCTTATTAGTTAGCATGCTTATTACTTTCAACCAAGATTTGATTTGAGAGGAATGGATCAAGTCATAAAATAACAATGTGTAGGATGACAAGAGAACTCCTGCAGTAGACCTGATGGGGTGACTGGTCACCACAGACAACATCAAGATTTACTGGGTGTAAATGAAGGAGGTAGTCATATGTGTACAGAAATAGAGAAGAACTATTTAATGCTGAAAACATCACTGCATCTCCTTATTTAACCATCATAAATCATTTTTAAATTTCTTCTTTGAATTTTTGCACTAGTTCAGCTTTATATACTCTGTACAGTAATACAATGACTCCTTGAACTCATGAAGACTCTAGTCAACATTGTGGACTTGTATTTTCATAGCCCTCTCCACTCAATGATTTTGTTTCCAGTTTAATTCAGCCTCACCCTCATAGAGGCTCACTCTTGACACTGGTATAACTATAACTATTTCATCACTAAAATACAATATACTATTCTTCCACACATCCCACGTCTCTCACTATAAGCAGAATTTTCAACTTAAAAGAACTTTTACTGACCTTGAAAGAAGTAAGCAAAATTTTGTATTTATTGTTCCAATTAAAATGTCTGATATAAAACACACTCTCAGTCTTAATTCAATCCTCTCTTCACTCAAGACATAGTCAATGATCAATCACTTTTTCTCCAGCCCAATTTGTACTCAGAATCATAAAAGTTAAGACTGCATAGTGAAGACAGGAGCTACAGATCTGACAAGGGCTCAATTCTGCTTTCTGCTGCATTCTATTAGTGAAAGTAACTCCAAGGTCAACTTAGATTCAAGGGGATTGAAATGAAGTTTACCTAACAATGGGAAGAGTCACAAGAAATTCCCTGGCCTTTTTTCAGTCACAGGGACCATGCAATTGAGTTGGACTTTGTATTAAAGAAAACTTTCTTGAATATATGCAAAAGAAAGAATAAATAATGTTATCTCTTCCTAGACCAATTTTTACCCACACTCTGTCAGAAAACTCATTTGTCAAGATCTGTTTTATTGCCCTAGTCTCTGGGAAAACACTTTATTTCTCCATCAGAAATCATGACTTTCACTTTGTTTTAATTGCATTATAAAACTTTTTACAACCAGGATCATACTTGAGATTTATATTCAGTTTTTTATGTCTACAAAGTAAACAAGTTGAAAAAAATCCATATTTTATTCATAATTATTCCCAAGGAAATATCACTATTTTATTAACATTTTACAAAAAAATTTGTTGAATAGTTATTGATATCATAATACAATCTGGATGATATGAGATTTTTTTCAATAAATTTTATTTTAAGTAGTATAAAATTTAATAGTTACTTTAAGATTTTTTGCATTTTTTCTTGTTTTACTCAATGTAGAAAATTGAAAAGTACAAATAACAAAAAATAAGAAGAAAACAGTGATTTTATTAGGTAACAATTTACATTCTAAAAATCATAATTTCAGTCTTTATTTTTATGTATATTCCTATTTTTTAAGCACAAACTTGACATATTTGCAATAAAATTTTGGTTTCAAGTTTTTTATATGTAAAAATTATAACTTTAATGTATTTCATCAATAACTAAAAAAACCAAAGCTACCTTAATCAATATTTCGTGACCATTGTTACTCTTTAGTTTCATCTTTAGTGCTCATTTTGTTTTAAAATGCATTAAGATTTGATGCCTCAGATCTTTTCCCCAAGTACTGTGTAAAAGTTTCCATTTATAGGAATATAATGAAAATGTATCTCAAACAATAAAATTAACTAAAAGTTCTTCTATACTATCATTTTTTTCTTTAAGATCTTTTTTATTATATATTTTGCACAATATTAGGAAAAATATTGCTTAGCTTAAACTGCCATGACTTGCAAATCAGTAGTCAGAAAAATATGAAATATATAGAAATGTTAAATAATTTTAAATTGATATCTTTAATGTTGATGAGCCCATAGTATCTTAGCAGAATTAAATCAAAGTGGATATTGACAGCTAATCATAGTAAGAGTTAAAACAAAAACAAAAACAAAGCTAAACTACTATGTCTTAGCTACCCCAAAATAATTGAGAATATTGTAAATAATATGAGGTTCAATGTAATATTGGTCATTGTTTGTTCTGTTTTTGTTCAAAATTATGTTTGTGAAATTCATTCATTGTTTGTGTTTATCTACAGTTTGCTTCTTCTCTTTGCTGTGTAACATTCCCATTTATATATATGCCACTTATTTTTATCCATCAGGAAATGTTATTAGGATTTTCTTTTTTTCAGTTTGAAACTGTGTTATATAATATTGTTTTAATATTTTTGGTGCATATGTGTGTGTATATACATATATATATATATATGTACACACACATATGTATATCATATAAAAATGTATCTCAAATTATTAGCATAAAATGTTCTCAAATTATAAAATTAACTAAAATATGTACAGTACATACATATACATATATCTATATATATGTATCTGTGAATACATAGCAAGAAATGTTTTAATATTTACATCAAAGGATATTTGTTTTTAAGTGATCAATAAAAGTACTTTTTAAAAATGCTCAAATTATATTCCAAGCAGCAATCTTTGGCACTCCATTTATATCACACTTTCACAAACAGTTAGTATTATAAATTTTTATAACTTTAGCTATTTTCTTGTTATTGGAAATAATATTTGTATTTTTCTTACAAAAATAATTACTTTTAAAATCTTTATGTAAGTAGTTTGCCTATACTTCTTTTTGTTGTACATTTTTTTTCTTGTTGATTTGATGTTTATTATATATTCTGGGTGTATGACTTAATTTATATATATATTATTTATCCAACTCTGGTTTAAATTTGAATTTTTCAATATTTTTCAATAGTGGATTCTTATGAAGAATGATCCTTGTTTCAATGTGATCCAGTTTGTCAGTTTTTATTATAGTAACTGTCTTCAGGTTTGCTTATTTATTCATGTATTTATTTGTCTAAACTGTGTTTGCCTTGCTTTTATATCTACAGTCAGCCCTGTGTAGATTTACGGAAATAATTTTAGGTAGATGCAGGGGTATTCATTTGCTTATGAATATTTAAAGGGGCATAGGATTTTCTGCATGGCTCTGAGTGCATGTTAGGGAAAGCAAAAATGCATGCCTGGGAGTTAAAACAGCATATGCATTTTGAGTTTTCATAATTGCTTCAGATGTGGGACATAACTTAGAAGTGCTTATGATCTTTTTAACTCACTTGAACACATGTCATTGTTGTCAAAACTCCATCCAATATTTTTGAGGTTTATTTATAAATTTTTTTTGTTTTTCATTGGTCTGTCTACTTTGGTGCCTGTCTGTCTATACAGTCTCGGTAACTATGACTCTGTGATTGTTGCTTTCGATAATGTCTTTTTACTTCATTGTGCTTCATGATTTTCTTCACTGTTTTTGAGTCTTTGAATTTCTATGTAATTTTTAGAAATAGCTTTTGAATATCCACAAAAATACATGTTAAACATTTTAATTGTGATTACACTGACTATTTAGATCAGTAAATGGATAACTGACATTTAATATATGGATGTGTAAAATGAACACATTGCATTTACCTATATCGTTATCATTTAAAATTTATCCTAATTGAGGCCGAGCCTGTCTTCCCGCCCCACCTCCCCACAGTCTGGAGTTCTGGGGGAGAGCCACTGGGTGGAAAGCCACCCATGCTTGTGCTGAGGTTCCTTATTCACCAAAGCGTGACTCCACATCTAAACATCAGGAAACATATAAGCTTGAGTCTTCCACTGCCATGAAACTGGAATATCACCACTTCTATCAAAAGACAACAAATAAGGACCTGGTAAGATGTCACCAAGGTCCCTGTGGCTTGGCTGCACCAGAGGTTTCTCTACTAGGGGTGCTAACAGTTATCCTGTTGCTGAGGTAACCGGGAGTCTTGTAGGGAGTTGCCCATCTCTTGTTTCTCCTACTGACGCCAACTTCTTATGATTACTCTCTCACTAGTCATATAATCTAATACCTCCATATTCTCACATCCTTCCTCATAAACATCTCAGCTAACCTTCCAGTCCCCCTTTCTACCATCAGAAACTGTAAATCCATTATGCAAACCTATTGACTATATGGTTGAAGATAACCAAACTCGTCATTTCTGTTTATAGTGACAAAACTGTGAATGTAAAAATAGAAGCTACACAGTTGGCTACACATTGGGTACATTGAGTGCTATAATACTGATATCTCCCTGAAAAGTGAGGTATTGGTAACCTGTAGGCACACTATAAGACAAGAGGGCAGAAGCATTAATACCTCAGATCTACACTGCAAGAGAGGAAGATACATAGACATCATGAAAAAACAAGGGAGGAAAATGCCCCAAACAAACCAAGACACTACAATAGAATCCATAGATAGTGTAGTAGGTGAAATCCTGGACAAGGAGTTCAGAATATACATAACTAAATTGTTTTGGAAATTAAAGAACCACCTAAATGAGCAGATACAGGCAAAAATTTATCACTCCAACAAAGAGATAAGAGAACAAATTCAGGCGACCACTGAACACACCAATAAAAAGATAAGAGAGGAAATACAGGTTGCAAGAGATTATTTCAAGAAAGAGATAGAGATACTGAAAAACAACAACAACAACAACAACAACAAACAGAAATACTCAAAATGAAAGAAAAAATAAGCCAATTGAAAAACTCAATAAATAGCATCACCAACAGACTAGACCACCTGGAAGACAAAACTTCAGACAATGAAGTAGAATATATAATCTTGAAAATAAAGTTAATCTCACAGTGAAGACGGTAAGAAACCATGAACAGAACATCCAAAAATTATGGGATACCATCAGTTATGGGATAAAGGAAGGTTCAGAGATTCAAACCAAAGGAATGCACAATCTCTTTGATGAAATAATATCAGAAAATTTCCCAAGCATGAAGAATGAGTTAGAAAATCAACTACAAGAGTCTTATAGGACACCAAATGCACAAAATTACAACAGATCAACAACAAGACACATTATAATGAAAATGTCTAGCATACAGAATAAGGATAGAATTTTAAAGACTGCAAGAGAGAAAAAAATCAGATTACCTACAAGGGAAGACCAATATGGATCTCAGCAGATTTTCAGCCCACACCCTCAAAGCCAGAAGCGCCTGGAACAAACATATACCAAGCTCTAAAAGATAGTGGATACCAATCAAGAATCTTATATCCAGCAAAATTAAGCTTACAATTTGACAATAAAATAAAAATTTTCAAGGATAAACAAAAGCTAAAAAGAATTCACAGCAAGAAAGCCTGCACTGAACATTCTTGGAAAATATTCCACAAATATGAAAAACAACAATGCAAATATGCTAAGGGAAGAACTACAACAAAAGAAAAGCCAACTAAAGGAGAATCCAAGTCAAGCTAAATACCAAAAATAAACAAAAAAATGTCCAGTAATGCAAATCATATCTCAATAATAACCCTAAATGTTAATGGCTTAAACTCACCAGTCAAAAGACTTAGACTGGTAGGTTGGATTAAAAAAAAAAAAAAACAATATGCTGTCTTCAAGAGACTCATCTTATAGGAAAAGATGCCCATAGACTGAAGGTGAAAGGTTGGGATAAAATATACGACTTACATGGTGTATATAAGCATGTAAATTTAAGTAGACTTCCAGCCAAAGTTTATCAAGAGGGATAAAGATGGACATTTCATACTGCTTAAGAGAACCATACATCAACAAGACATAACAGTTATAAATATATATGCCCCAAACAATGGAGCACTATGCTCATCAAGCAAACTCTTCTCAAGTTCAAGAGTCAATCACAACACAATAATTCTGGGTGACTTTAACACACCTTTTCCACCAATAGATAGATCCACCAAACAAAAGCTATAGAACTGTAGAACTCAATAATACAATAAATAACTTCATATATAGAGTATAGTATCCATCAATGAGTGAATAACTTTTTTCTCAGCAGCACATGGAGCATTCTCTAAAATAGACCATATGTTATGCCACAGAGCAAATCCTAATAAATACAAAAAATAGAGATACTACCCTGCATTCTATCAGACCACAATAAAATTAGAAATCAATGAGAAAATAAAAAATAAAAGCTACTCCAACACCTGGAGACTAAATAATATACTATTGAATAAACAATGGGTTGCAAAAGATATCAAGGAGAAGATTAAAAAATTCTTAGAAGTAAATGAGAACACCGATGGAACATATTGAAATCTGAGACACTATGAAAGCAGTTCTAAGAAAAAAGTTCACTGCATGGAGTTAATTTCTTAAAAAAAGAAAAAGTCAAAAAATAAATGACTTAATATTACATCTCAAAGCCCAAGAAAGAGAAGAACAAATCAACCCCCAAAGCAGAAGGAGACAGGAAATAAATAAAATCAGAGCTAAATCAGTTAAATTGAAACAAAAGAAACATTTAAAAAAACAGACAGAACAAAAATTTGGTTCTTTGAAAAAATAAATAAAATTAATAAACCATTAGCCATGCTAAAGGAGAGAGAAAACTTAAATTACTAACATCCGTGATGAGAATTGAAATCTTATGACAGACACTACAGAAATACAGAACATAATTAGAAAATATTTTGAAAATTTGTACTCCAATAAAATAGAAAATATCAAAGACATCAACAAATTTCTAGAGGCATACGATACGCCTAAACTAAATGAGGATGATATACACAATTTAAACAGATCAATTTCAAGCAAGAAATAGAGGACACCATCAAAGCCTAACAACCAAGAAAAGCCCAGGACTGGATGAATACACAGCTGAGTTCTACAAGACCTTTAAAGAAGAATTAACACCAATACTTCTCAAACTATTTCATTAAATAGAAAAAGAGTGAACACTTCTAAACTCATTCTATGAGGCCAACATCAACCTGATTCCAAAACCAGACAAAGACACATCAAAGAAAGAAAACTTCAGATCAATATCTTTAAAGAATATAGATGCAAAAAATCTCAATAAAATTCTGACAAATTGAATACAAAAACATATCAAAAGATAGTACAGTACAATCAAGTGGGGTTCATCCCAGGGATGCAAGGTTGGTTCAACATACGGAAATCAATAAATGTAACTCATCACATCAATAGACTTACAGTTAAAAATAATATGACCATCTTAATAGATGCTAAGAAAACATTTGATAAAATACAGCATCCCTTCATGTTCAAAACACTAGAAAAACTAGGTAAAACAGGAACATACCTCAACATTGTAAAGTCTATCTATGCTAAGCCCCAGGCCAACATCATTCTAAAGGAAGAAAAATTAAATTTATTTCCTTTATAAATTGGAACAAAACAGCAATGCCCTCTAGCACCATTTCTATTTAACAAAGTTCTTGAAACTGTAGCTAAAGCAATAAGATAGATTAAAGAAATTAAAAGGATATGGATAGGAAAAGAAGAACTCAAATGATCACTATTTGCAGATGATATAATTCTATACCTAAAAGACCCAAAACATTTCACCAGAAATCTCTTAGAACTAATAAATGAATTCAGCAAAGTAGCTGGATATAAAATCAACACTGATAAATCAAAGACATTTCTGTACATCAGTGACAAATTCACTGAAAGTGGAACTAGGAAAACCACCCCATTTACAAAAGCCTCAAAAAATATTTGGGAATAAATTTAATGAAAGAAGTGAAAGACCTCTATCATGAAAACTATAACACACTAAAGAAAGAAATTAAGGAAGACCTTAGAAGATGGAAAGATCTTGATAGGCAGAATTAATATTGTCAAAATGACCACATTACCAAAAGCACTATACAGATTCAATGTAATCCCAATCAAAATCCCAATGGCATTCCTCATAGAAATAGAAAAAGCAATCATGAAATCAAAAAGCAATCATTCTGGAAAAATAAGAGACTCAGAATAGCCAAAGCAATTCTTAGCAAGAAGAGTGAAGCTGGTAGCATCACTATTCCAGACCTCAAACTATACTTCAGAGCAATATTAACAAAAACAGCATGGTATTGGCACCAAAATATACCTATAGACCAATGGAACAGAATAGAGGACACGGAGACTAACGCACATAACTTCAGTTGTCTTATATTAGACAAAGGTGCCAAAAACATACATTGGAGAGAAGATAGCCTCTTCAACAAATGGTGCTGGGAAATCTGGAAATCCATATGTAATAACATGAAATTAAACCTCTATCTCTTACCATGCACAAAATTCAACTCAAAGTGGATCAAGACCTAGGAATTAAACCAGAGACCTTGCACCTAATGGTAGAAAAAGTAGGCCCAAATCTCTATCATGTCAAATTAGACCCCAATTTTCTTAATAAATCTCCTGTAGCACAAGAATTAAAACCAAGAATTAATAAATGGGATGGATTCAAACTAAAAAGCTTCTTCTCAGAAAAAGAAACAATCAGTGAGGTGAATAGCGAGCCTACAGAATGGGAGCAAATCTTTACCACAAGCACATCAGATAGAACACTAATCTCTAAGATATATAAAGCACTCAAAAACATAACAGACACACACACAAAAAAACCCCAAACAACCCAATCAATAAATGGGCCAAGGAACTGAGCAGACACTTCTCAGAAGAGGATACACAGTCAATCAACGAACATTTGAAAAAATATTCAACATCTCTAGCAATTAGAGTAATGCAATCAATTAAGATTTCATCTCACTCCAGTCAGAATGGCAGCTATCAAGAACACAAACAACAAGTGTTGGCAAGGATGTGGGTAAAAAGGCACACTCATACATTGCTAGTGGGACTGCAAATTGGTGCAGCCAACCTGGAAAGCAGTATGGAGATTCCTTGGAAAACTGGAAATGAAACCACCATTTGACCCAGTTATCCCACTCCTTGGTTTATACCCAAAGTACTTAAAAACATCATATTACATGGACACATCCATATTAATGTTTATAGCAACATAATTCAAAATAGCTAAATTAGGGAACCAACGTAGATGCCCTTCAGAAGATGAGTGCATAAGTCAACTTTGATTTATATATATATATATATATATATATATATATATATATATATATATATAAAACATACATATATACATACACGCACACACACACACACACACACACATATATATATATATATATATATATATATATATATATGAACAAACATTATTCATCATTAAAAGAGAATAAAATCATGGCATTTGCAGGTAAATGATGACTTGAAGAATATAATGCTAAGTGAAGCAAGCCAATCCTCAAAAACCAAAGGCCGGATGTTTTCTTTGATATGAGGATGCTGATTCATAATGGTGACGGGGGGTGGGCACAGAAGGAATGGAGGAACTTGAGATAGGGCAAAGGGGAGGGAGGGAAAAGGAGGAGGCAAGAGGGTAGGAATGATGGTGGAATAAGTTAGACATCATTACTCTAAGAACATGTATGAAGACACAAATGGTGTGAAAATACTTTGTATACAATCAGTAAATTGAAAAATTGTACTATATATGTGTAATATGAAAAAATAAAAGGCATTTGGACTAAAAAAACATTTCCCCTTATTAATGTTTTATTATTTTTCCTATAAGGCTTTCATAACTCTTACTAGAATAACTCCTAGGAGTTGATTTTTTAATTGATCATATACATAATTTTCTATTTGGTACCTTCCCCAGAAATAATTTATTTTTGCTATAGTAGACATGTAGTCTTGGTGAATCACCTTAATTACCCAAATTCCACGAAAGATTGATATGATTCCTCTGTAAATCACACAATTTTTAATTTTGTATGTATTCCTAGAAAGTAACCCTTTGAGTTCCCAATTAAAATCCTGGGAGTTTTATCTGACCTCTCATTCTTAGCAGGTTCTGAAATGTGGCCCCAGGAGGCTCGGAAAGTTTTGCTCACCTTATTTTCTCAACTGCCGCTTTCACTGGTGGGATCAGACTGTTAAGGGATCAGTCTCTCCCAACCATTCCCACTTGAGATGCCAGTCTCAAGTACTGGTTGTGCAGGGTACCCCCACTTTTGTGTCATTTAGCTACTAGTCAGGGGTTCACTAATTTGTTCAACAGAATTCAATGACTCAGTGACTATTTCGAGTTTACTATAGAAGAGAATATCATAAGGGATGAATAGCCAATACAGGTACATGTAGAGAGACGTAGAAGGGTCCTGACTACAGGTGTTTCTATCCCATAAAGTTAATGGTGGGCTAATCTCCCTGAAAGATACATTCATCTACCTGGAAGTTCTTCAGCTGTCACTTAGGGGTTTTACGGAGGTTCAGTTACCTAGGTATGATCAATTAAATCATGGGTCTTTGGTCTTTAACTCAAATGTCAGCCCCTCTCCCCTCTCTGGAGCTTTGACTGAGGGTGAGACTAAAAATTCCTGCCCTCTAATCATGCCTTGGTGTTTCCTGTGACCTGCATCCAGTCCCAAAACTATCCAGCACTCAGTGGTGAGATTATGATCTCACTTTCACTAAATAGATCTATATAATATTATATAATGTTCAAGTCATCTATGCATTAAGTTAGCAAAGATAAACAATAAGGAATTACTAACATGATTGCTAATTCTAATTGTTCTCAGTTCATTAGCATTCAAAAAGATAGTTATTATTCCAAAGATTGTAAGGATCTTAGAGCTCTTATATTCGGACTGGAAACTAAAACCAAATATTTTAACAAAATTTCCTCCTTTCACCTCTCACTTAGGAAACTACAAGGTTTTGGTAGCCTGAGTCAGGAAACAAGGACAAAAATCAAATTTTTATTTCTTATAATATCATGCCAGAGAGTTTCCCAGTTGTTATTAAATGGTGAGAACAAGGGTGGCATCAGCGAACAGAGAAATATCACATTTATAGGAACTGTCTTACCTCGAATTCCTTGGGATTTTTCAGTGTGGTCCAAATTTCATGGAAGAGGTTAACTTTCAAATGATCAAAGTAAGGCTGTGGTGGTGTGGGCATGGATGTCATTGTCATATTTTACAACTTTATTTTCTGACTTACTGAAAGTCACATCTTACCCCAGTGAATTTTATTCAGTAATATTGTTGGCCTTATTTTTATCTCATGTAGGTTTATAGCATACCTACTGTAATTGGCTCATTTATCACACTTGCTTCATTTTTTGTAAAAGAGGAAATTCTGATACTTACTATGAAATCTACAGTTTAGTAAGTAATTATTTAAAAAAATAAAATGAATCCTAATATTATTAAAAGAGAATGAACATTTTGTTTATTCAGAAGGCATGTAGGTATGATGTTATAATTTTAATGTTTTCCTTCACTCAACAGAAGTCAACACTGTCAAATTCTTTGTACCCAATGTTTCAGTATTAAGAATTATAATGGATATATCAAATATGCTGTCTCCAAAATAAATAATTAATGCATTCTTTTTTACTCATAAGAAAAATAAGTTATATTGTGTACTTATTAAAATTCACAATATATTGACACTAGGAATATACAAACTATTTAAGGTACAGAATATGTTACAGTTATTCAAACTTAAATTCTTCAATATTCTTAATTTTTTTCATTCAATTTGTCTGTTTGTATTTACTGTTTGGTTTTGCCTTCATACAGTATAGAAGTATACATGTTATTCTGTCAATAACAACGAGCAATCATTTTGGTAGGAAAGACTTTAGTTTTTTCTTTATTATGATTTCACTCACTTCTTAGTAAGTAAATTCACATAACATTACATAGTGTCATGATTCAAGTGATCTGTACTTTAATGGAACTAAAAGAATATGGAATTACTAAGATGCTCACATAGTGTAATGGTTCTTATTATAACTTTAGTGATATTAATTTCAAATTGTTCCTTGCTTCAACTTTAATGACTGCTATTAGCTTCTAAACCATCATTATACTTTTGTTTTTGTTTGAAATTTTAAAAAGAGAATTCTATTTGTTAATTTAGAAGCAAATTATAATGTGGTAACTGTAAATGCAATATATTGTTTAGGTTATAGTGAAAACTAACTAGGAATGCTACATGAAACCACAGTGCTAAATTGAAGAGAGTTCCAACTTGTAATACAACTCTGAGAATAAATAACCTCATCTTATTTCATTTTTAAATTTTATTTACTTGTTTTTGCAGTTCTGGGGATCAAACCCAGGGCTTTGCAAATACTAGACAACTCCTCTATTGATGAGGTAAATCACAAACCTCTTGATTTTAAACTAAAGAAAAATATAATTTATGAAAATAATATATGCGATATATCTGATTTCATCTGGAAGTGATGAGAAAAGAAAGATAGTAGGTGAATGTGCCTGGCACCTCTGCTAGGCAAGGCTTCACAGTGATTTCCAGGACAACCCTCTCCAGCAAGGAGCTGGTCTGCGCCCTGTGTTCTAAGCAGAATCAGTGCACCATGGCGGTGGTAAGGGAAAACAAACAGCTAATTTGAGAGATGGAGACACCAAGAGCATGTAAGAAAGCACATATAATGTTTCTACCTAAGTGGGTAAAATTGAAGGGTTTATTAAAGACAAGCTTATCATTTCACAATCTTTACATATTTATAATAACTGCATAATAGTTGGTTATAATCCTCCATGAATTACCTGGGACCATTTTTATTAGTCTTCTGACATGGTGGCTGTATGGGTAATGAAAGACATATTTTACTTTTGCAAATACAAGCTAATAAAATTTATATCAACAAATACCGTCTATATGCAAATTGCTTCCTTCTACCATAGGTTTTCCAAGACCACAAATGTCTTAAGACTGAAATGATACTGTCAATCTCTTTATAGTTTAATCATTTTAGGAAATCAGATTATAGGTCATCAAAGCATCTAACTTGTATGACTTTCTAATTCAATATGTCTATAACTTTTTTCTTAACATATATTACATATCAAATGTAATCAATTAAGAAATTATCAGTTTCTTGTCTATCTGGGAGTATTCAGGTTTCTGTTTTGTTATTATTATTTTTGTGCTAATAAAAGAAACACTTTATCATAATTTGAACTTAATAAACTTTGAATACTATCAGAATTTACAAGAGTGTGTTACTATTTGATTATTAGTGTACGATTATTGCCCACTAACCATAGCTTTTTGGCTCTCTTTGTATTCCCATCTCCATCTCCCAGGGTGCTTTCTGCTTCCTTTTTTTTTCTCACATTTTCTTCCCCATATCCACCTCTCAACTTTTTTTTTTCTATACTCTGATCACTATGACTCACTTTTACTTGGAACAGAGATCTCTTTTCATAATTAATATAAAACCTCAATGTGCTTTCAAACTTAAGTTGATCCATTCTTTTCCTTCAAATGAAAAAAAAAAAGCAGTGCTTACAAATAATAAAGTTGGAATACATTTCTTGAAAAAAAAAAGAAAAAGTAAAAGAAGAATTTCTGAGGAAATTTTACTCTTTTAAGTTGATCTGAACCTGTGGAAACATGGTGAAGATTTGGACCTACTTTTTCTCCTATTAGGCAAAAGATCTCTGTTCTAACACCTAAGTCTTTGATCCACTTTGAGTTGAGTTCCATACAGAGTGAGAGACAAGGGTTTAATTTCATTTTGTTACATGTGGATTTCCAATTTTCCCAGCACCATTTGTTGAATAGGCTATCTTTTCTTCAGTGAATGTATTTGGCACCTCTGCCTACTATGATATAACTGTATTTAGGTGGGTTTGTCTCTGTGACTTCTATCCTGTACCATTGGTGTACATATCTTTTGGGTGCCAATACCATGCTGATTTTGTTACTTTGGCTCTGTAGTATAATTTAAGGTCTGGTATTGTGATGCCTCCTGCTCTGCTTCACTCCTCTTGCTAAGGATTACTTTGGTTATTCTGGGTCTCATATTTTTCCAAATGAATTTCATGATTTCTTTTTCTAACTCTATGAAGAATGTCATTGGGATTCCTTGTTAAGTCTTCCTTAACAAGACTCCTAAAGTGCAAGAAGTAAAATCAAGAATCAATAAATCGAGTGGATTCAAACTAAAAAGGTTCTTGTCAAAAAAGGAAACAATAACATGAAGAGAGAACCTACAGAATGGGAGAAAATCTTTATCGCATGTACCTCAGATACAGTATTAATCCCAGGATAGATGAAGAACTCAAAAAACTTAACACCAAAAAACCAAATAACCCAATCAATAAATGGGCTAAGCAACTAATTTGACACTTCACAGAAGAAATACAATCGATCAATAAATATGTGAAAAAATGTTCATCAGCTCTAGCAATTAGAGAAATGCAAATCAAAACCACTCTAATATTTTATCTCACTCCAGTCAGAATGGCAATTATCAAGAATACAAGCAATAATAAATGTGGGTGTGGATGTCTGGAAAAAGGTATAATTATACTTTGCTGGTGGGACTGGAAATTGGTGCAACCATTCTGGAAAGCAGTATGGAGATTCCTCAGAAAACTTGGAATAGAACCAACATTTGACCCAGCTATCCCACTCTTTATTATTTTTTTAATTTTTATTATTGGTTGTTCAAAACATTACAAAGCTCTTGACATATCATATTTCATACATTTGATTCAAGTAGTTTATACCCCAAAGAGTTAAAATCAGCATAGTACAGTGACATAGCCACAGCATTGTTAATGGCAGCTCAACTCAAAATAGTTAAACTATAGAACCAATCTAGGTGTCCTTCAACAGATGAATGGATAAAGAAAATGTGGTATATATACAGGATGGAATATTACTCAGGCTTCAAGAAGAATGAAATTACAGCATTTGCTGCTAAATGAATGGAGCCGGACAGTATCATTCTAAGTGAAATAAGCCAATTCCCAAAAAACAAGGCCAAATATTTTCTCTGATATGCAGACAATAATTCACAATAAGGAGGCATGGGGCTAGAGAAGAATAGAGTTACTTTGGATTAGGTAGAAGGGAGTGGAGGAAGGGGAGTGGGTATGGGTTTAGGAAGTATAGTAAAATGAATCAGACATTATTACCCTATGTACTAATACAACTGCACAACCAGTGTGATTCTACATTATGTACAACCAGAAGAATGTGTCAAAGTGCATTTTACTCTCATGTCTAACTAATTAGGACAAATAAATAAATAAAAACAGTTGATCTGATTGAAAGGTGTTAGAGTTTACTCTGAGACCATGTGTCCAAGGAGTAATGAAAACATAAACCAACAATATTATGACAGTAAAGTTTAGAACAAAAGTTGCTATTTCCTATATTATAATAAAAAGCATATTAAAAATAATCTAGGCAATCATCTTACCATGTGAAATTTTTTTTCTGAAATTTACACAACATCAATAAAACGAGTCACAAAATTCAGAGTATATAAACAATTATAAGTCTTTCTATTTTGTAGAAATACTCTAGAATTATTTTATAGCATATATGCTATATAATATTTTAATATTCAGTTCTTAGTTCTTAGATAAAAAACCTAAATTGATAAGTAAGAAAGAATAAAGTTAAATCAATTTAGTGTTTAATTCAAAAAGAAGGAATAACAAAATATGCCCAAGAGAAGCAAAAATGAACACTAAAAAAACCAAGACATATATACATCAAAAGTATAACTACTCAAAAAAAAAGAAAGAAAATAAAGAAAACTCAAGAGCAATTTCTTTGAGGAAAATTACTAAATAGCTCTTTGTTAGATAATGTAATCAAGAAAAAAGGGAACAGACAATACTGAATAAATTTCTTACAAAGTAAGAAATTGTATGTAGAAATAAATAAATGTACTGGGGAATTAACAGATTTATTACAGACTCCCCTGTTCAATTTTAAGGTCTTAAAATTGAAATGGATAAGACGAATAATTTTCTTGGTTATAAACTATCAAATCTGACCTTAGAGATGCTGAAAAATCTAACCAATCCATTTGTCAGAAAACATACTTCGTGAAAACATAGTTGGTGAAAAAATTATCTTGCAAGTAACTCAGATCATTTTTTAAAATAATTTTCAAAAGCTTGAAAGAACAGATAAGTTTAATTCTTTAAACTTTTTTAAGAATATAGAAAAAGGAGTTAATGAAATTTCTATGCTACAATAAAATATGAATCCAATCTTAAAGATACTACACACACTGACAGAAACAATTATTGAATATCTTTTATGAATATTCATGCACAAATCCTAAATATTAATGAATAAATGAAATAACTTTAAAATAACAGCAGTGAAAGAGTTGACTAAAACACCCAGAAAATGACTGTGTTCTATACCCATTAATTCCCATTTGCTATTCAAACCACAGCAATAGGATATGGTGAAATTAGTGTGTCACATTTGATAATTTTCAACCAGCTACTAGAAAATTTTTTGTAGAACTGAACTATTAGATGAGGACTTTTTATGACCTCAAAGTTCCTTCTTATTCTTAGAGCTCTAAATAATAAGAAAAATATTCAGGATAGCAAAAATGGAAGTATGTGTTTATTTCTCATTTTGTTGTTGATTTAGGGTAGAACCCAAGGGAGGAATTCCAGTAGACTTTGCTCTCTATTAAAATATTGATGTGAAAATATTAACTATACCTTCCTGAGTTGAATTTTTTCTCTAATTGATTGCAACGAGAATTCAATTGAACAAATATTTACTGATTTTTAAATGTTCTATAAGGCATTGTCTAACTTTATTTCTCCCTTGAAGAAACTATCATGCAGTCTATTTCACAGGATAAAAACTCTCTTGCTGAATTATATATGCAAAGTTATTATCATATTTTATTTAATGATTTATTTTCATTGAACTATTCCCCAACTGGCACACAATTTTCCCCTCTGTGAATTCTTACTTTAATGAGTAAATGACAAATACCCAACAGGTTTAATGTTATTTCAACATTCTTCCATCTGGAGTTTCCTCATGACCAAAACAGCTCTAAATTACAGTACATTGTAAGAAATTTGAATAAAAATAACAAAAAAGAATTTCATTCTCCTACAAGTTTTTGAAATGAATATTAGATTATACAGCAGATTCATACATACAGGAATGTAAATTAAAAGCTATTTTAAGCAAGCACAATTTTCCACATTTTCAGGATATCTTTGTCATGAGTGGTAAAGAACTTACATTCTAACACATAATAATTCGTATATCATTCATCTGAGTGAAGCTTACCTCATTCCTCACTCTTCCATGACTGTGGTGTTTGGCAGATGACAACTGTGGGCTTATGTATGTGTTTTGCCAGGATTTACCTTTCAGCTTGATTCATACAATAACTTAACATTTAGCCAGATTTGGGGGGTCCAGCCTACAGCCAGAAATGAAAGAAACTCATAGACTCAAAACTCAGAATGTTATATTTTCCAGTAACTACAAAGTTCTTTTTGTTATCTGAATAAAGTTATCTGAATAAATATATATAGAGAAAGAATTTGTGACATTGTGATGCAAATTACAATAGCTTTGCAATAAAGTCAAATGGAAAATATTTTTAATTTGTTTTTCAGAATTTTTTCATGTCAAACTAGTTTGAAAAACTACAAATAATCCTGATTTAAGTACATTAGAGATTATAGAAACATAATCACAAATTGTCTTGTAAAATTGCAAATTCAGGAAGATCAAGAGTTTAATATGGGCTATTTCCCTGGTTGTCTATTAAGTTATATAGCAGTTAAATTGTAGGATATGTTATTTTATTGTAGGATATGTTATTTTATTCTTAATAGTTGTATTCTCCATAAAAGTATTCAACACAAAAATACTTTATTAAGGTTATTGAATTGAACTTCCACATTAAAAAAATAAAAAAACCTTATGTATATAAAATTAAAGGTCTGCTTTGAAAAAGTCAACTTCCAGATTTGCAAAAATAATTTTCCAGATTACAGATCTGGTGATTTATATGTTAGAATTATATTTGGTTTCAAGTGAATGAAACCTGAAAATAACAGTAGCTAAATAAGATGAAAATTTATATATATCATTTACAAAAAATAAATTGTCCCTGAGTCAGAGTTCATGGCAGGGAACAATAACCAATCCAATGTAGGAAAAGTTTTTATTCAGGGTTATTGGTTATTATCATGTCACTGAAGGTAATAGCCTGAGAGTAACACAGATCTGGCCTATGATGAGACTTCCTGCCTCAGTTGCCACCACAGATGCATACTGTTTTACAACAGCCTCAGAGCACATGGGAGAGCTGATCACACAGATCACTACACTGGTCACACAGTTATAATCCAGGGGCTGGGATATCACAGCAAGAAGTTGGACATCATCACTTCTTGCCCTTTGGAAGCTGGGGGATGAACACTGGAAATTATTGCAGGAATACAGGACCCTACTAGTCAGTTCTGGCAGGTAGAATCCCCAGAAAAACCCATAACTCAGTTCCAAAGAGCAGAAGATAGCCTTTGAGATAATGTGCAGACCCTCTAAGAGATTCTGCAAAACTCTACTGTTTAGCATTCAAAGCCTTTAAGACAGAAGGCAAGCACAAAATGGTGATTGAGAAAGGCAAACTAAGGAAGTATTCCTTAGTGTGTACCTGTAGATTCACACCTCAACACCCTGTGGCATTCATGATTCATTTGGCGTTCTGCTGTGGTTCCAAGGATCTTGCACTTCCTCTCTGTCAATGTTAGTTTTGAGAGTTGGAACCATTACATCTCTATTTATTATAGCAGGTAAAGAAAAGAACCAGGAGAAGAGTGTCCACAGTTCATGTGATAGACATCTGATAAAAATTATTTCAAGGAAGCAATGCCCCATATACATTTTATTGGCTATAACTTAGCATATGGCTACACAAAGCTGATAATGCTGTAGAATACAGAAAATGTCATTTATTTTTTGCAACAGGAATTTATCCCAAGGGCATCTTATATTCCCAGCCCCCTTTTTATTTTGAGACAGGATATCACCAAGTTTTCTACAGCCTCACTAAATTGCTGAGGTTATGATCCTCCTGTCTCAGCCTCCCAAGCCACTGAGATTACAGACATGCACCACATGCCCTGCAAAATGTTTTCTTTCTTTTTTAAAATTTTATTTATTTATTTATTATTAATTCTTTTAAAAACTAAATGACAGCAGAATGCATTACAGTTCTTATTACACGTATATAGCACAATTTTTCATATCTCTAGTTGTATATAATGTATGTTGACACCAATTCGTGTCTTCATATGTGTACTTTGGATAATGATGTTCATCACATTCCACCATACTTGCTAATCCCCTGCCCCTTCCCTTTCCCTCTCACTCCTCTGCCCTATCTAGAATTCATCTATTCCTCCCATGCTCACCCTCCCTACCCCACTATGAGTCAGCCTCCTTATATCAGAGAAAACATTTGGCATTTGCTTTTTTGGGATTGGCTAACTTCACTTAGCATTATCTTCTCCAATGCCTCCATTTACCTGCAAATGCCATGATTTTATTCTCTTTTATTGCTGAGTAAAATTCCATTGTGTATATATGCAACATTTTTTTTATCCATTCATCCACTGAATAGCACCTGGGTTGGCTCCACAGTTTAGCTATTGTGAATTGTGTTTCTATAAACATTGATGTGGCTGTGTCCCTGTAGTAAGCTCTTTTTAAGTCTTTTGGGTATAAACTGAGGAGAGGGATAGCTGGGTCAAATTGTGAAGGGATCTATACAATGAAAACTACAGAACCCTAAAGAAAGAAATCAAAGAAGACCTTAGAAGATGGAAAGATCTACCTTGCTCTTGGATAGGCCAAATTAATATTATCAAAATGACCATACTACCAAAAGCACTATACTCAATTCCAATCAAAATCCCAGTGGCATTCCTCATAGAACTAGAATAAGCAATTATGAAATTCATCTGGAAAAATAAGAGACCCAGAATAGCTAAAGCAATCCTTAGTAGGAAGAGTGACACATGTGGCATCATTATACCAGACCTTAAATGATACTACATAGCAATAGTAACAAAAACAGCATTATATTGGCACCAAAACAGACTGTTAGACCAATGGTACAGAGGACACAGAGACTAACTCACAAAATCACAATTATCTTATATTAGACAAAGGTGCCAAAAACATGCATTGGAGGAAAGATAGCCTCTTCAACAAATAGTGCTGGGAAAACTGGAAATACATATGCAACAAAATGAAATTAAACCCCTATCTCTCACCATGCACAAAACTCAACTCAAAGTGGATCAAGGACCTAGGAATTAAATCAGAAAATGTATTCTTTCTTTTTTTCTTTGGTACTAGGGATTGAACCCAGGGACACTTAACCACTAAGCCATATCCCCAGCCCATTTCTGGTATTTTATTTAGAGACAGGCTCTCAATGAATTGCTTAGGGCCTTGTAAATTGCTGAGGCTGGCTTTGAAATAGTGATCCTCCTGCCTCAGTCTCCCAAGCTGCTAGGATCATAGGCATGTGCTCTCATGCCCTGAAGAGAATGCCATTTTTTCCCCTTAATCACTCCTTTCTTTTTTTAATTTGTTCTAATTAGTTATAAATGACTAGAATTTACTTGGGTACATCAAACATAAATGGAGTGTCATTTCTTATTCTTTTGGTTGTATATGAGAGAATGTCATTTTAATTGCAAATTGCCATGTGCCTTGTTGGATGTTGGATTTCTATTAAAAATAATTTTAGAAGGAACTTGATATGTATTTAGCCTTTGGCTTATGCCTGATCTTGCATTTAATACTTTTCATTTGCTATTTGATTTCATTATCACAATTGTATCAACTGCCCCTTTCTATTAATAGTGATATTTTGGGTAGGGCAGTGTCGTGGTTTGGTTCTGGAATGTCACCCAAGGTTAATGTGTTGAAGACTTGGTCACTGATACAACCATGTTCAGAAATAGAGCTTTTGAAAAATGATTAGATCATGAGGGTTCTAACTTTTTCAGTGGATTTATCCATTGATAGCTAGATAGACTACTGAGAGGTGGTAGAACTATGTAAATAGGGCATGTTTAGAGGAACCAGATCACCAGAGTGGTTCTCTTGGGACCTAATTTTTTTCCTGATTCTTTTTTCTCTTCTTTTCCTGACCTCTCTCTCTCTCTCTCTCTCTCTCTCTCTCTCTCTCTCTCTCTCTCCCTCTCTCTCTCTCTATATATATATATCTCCCTCCCCCTCCCCCACCCCACCCCACCAGTTGTGATGAGTTGAATAGGTTTTTTCTTCAAGTACTTCTGCCATGATATTCTGCTTCACCTCAGGCTCAAAGAAATAGAGGCAGCAGACCATCTACCAAAACCTCTGAAATTGTAAGCCAAAATAAATCTTTCCTCCTTTAAGTTGTTCATTTCAGGTATTTTGATTTCATAGATGAAAAACTGATTAACACAAACAGATTACATTTTCAGATTGGTCCAAGCACCTTATTTTAATACTAAAGCAGGTACGTATTCTTAATTTAAAAGCCAGTATATTTTTTATAGAAAAATCTCAAGGCCATAGTCTTTGGTAAAAAATCAAGCAAGGGTTTTCAATTTATTTGTTTGTTTAGTCTTTATCCTGTTCTTTTCTGACTTACAATCACAGAATACGGTATATCTGGATTTATTTGTATTACTTGTAGTAAGTAAAGCCAGTAAGTGTATGGAAGTGCTTTAACTTGTGATAGGTTCTTTAGCTCCTCTTCACAATCTATACAACCAGAGCCCTCTCTCTTTAAAGTGGAAAATTAAGTGTTTTCAAGTTCATATGAATTGTTTTAAAATTACAGCTTCAGGACAAATTATTTAGCTCTACCTTCTAAGTTGAATGCTGCATCAATCCTGTTTAGAAATTGTGAAGCTATGGCTTATTTGAATATGTTTAAACATGGTCTTATTGAAATATATATTATATAGAATTTATAGTTATATATATTTTATATATCTATGGAATAGAGTACACAAGGAACAATTATGTATGTGTTTTAGTTTGGCATCTGATTTCTTTTTCTCAAATTCATATTTGTGAGATTTATTCATGTCATTGAGCACAGTAAATTTTTTTTTGCCAATGCTATATAATAGTATTGTATCACTCAACATATTATAATTTACACATTTTTATATTGATATATTAGATAATTTCAAATTTAGAACTATTATACATGCCTAGTCATGATTATCTGTGTAGCTATTCTTTTTAAAAATTCTGTTCTTAAAACACATTTGTGGAATCATATAATATGCATATATTCAATGTTAGTAGATATTGCCAAGGAAATTACCATTCTATTTCACTTTACTTTCTCATCTGCAATGTTTGAGTATTCCAGTGACTTTTCCCTCTCATCAATACTGACATTGTTTGTATTTTCCAATGGAATCCTTTTTTCCCTATTCATTATTATTTTCAAGGTAAAAGATGCAAATGACCAGCAGGTATATGAAAAGATGCTTAATGGAAAATGAAAACCACAGGAAAATGCATCATAAAACAACAAGGAGGTAACGTGACTTAATGAGTGTTGGCAAGGATGTGGAAAAATTAGCCTTCTGCTCCATTGGTGAAAATGTAAACTGGTGCAGCTGCTATGAAAAATCTTCTGTAGGTTCCTCAAAACATTGAACTGGAATTATCATATGATTCAACAATACCACTTATTGTTGTTCTATTCATTTTCCAAATAGTTAAGCCACTATTTCAACTGTCAGCACTGCATTATGCTTCTGAATAACATACATAATAATATGTATGTTGGAGAATTTTGTTTTATAAATAATTAATCAATTGAAATTGGCATCTCAAAGAGAATTCTTCAATGCAATATTCATTGAAACATTATTCACAGTACCTGAATTACAGACACAACTCAAATATCATTGACAGATGAATGGATATAAAAAAGAAATATTATACACACATACATAAAAGAAATACTATTCAACCTTAAAACAGAAAGAAAGAAAGAAAGAAAGAAAGAAAGAAAGAGTGACGTTTGTGACAACATGAATGACCCTAGAAGGCATTATGCTAAATGAAATAAGCCAGTCACAGAAAGACAAATAATGAGTCTTATGTGAAATGCCTAAAATAGTGAAACTTGTAGAGACTATTAAACAGTTAACAGAGAACTCAATGAAAAAGGAAGTGGGGTGTTTCCCTATCAGTGTAAAGTTACATTCATTTAAGAAGAATTAATTCTAGAGCTCTCCTACACAGCATAACATCTAGAGTCAATAATATTTTATCATACTTTCAAAATTTATTAAAAGTGTCAATTTTATGGTAAGTATTCTTGACACACACACACAAACACTCAAATAGAGGGCACAGAAAACTATTGGAAGTGATGGAGAGATCTATTACTTTGGTTGTGGTTGATAGCTTCATATTTTCTTGCCCATGTTCAAAATTATATAACATTATATATGTACAATGGTTTATATATCATCTATTACATGATGTCATATATGTATATGTAAAGCCGTTTTAAAACAAGAAAAAGGTGCAATTTTTTTTTTTTAAATAGAGAAAATCTTGGAGCCTAACTGATTCTCTCCTGTTCAGGAGGCTTTATTCTATGACTGTGTATAACGTCATGGCTCAGTTAAAGGAACTCATAACTCCTCATTATTCCAGTGGGTTGTTCTTCAGGAAGAACCTAACCACTGTTGTTGGTATTAGAAATCAATTAAAAATTAGAAACTGTTGTAAAAATAACTTGGTACCTTTACATAAGATATTAAGTAACTATCTGAACGACACACTGTAAAGCAAACAAATAGATTATGAATAATCAAAATGAAATAATTCTGGATAAATTAAAGCCTTACTTGTTTTAGTAAATTAATTGAAAAAGCATATAAAAAAAGAAAAATACATGCTCTTCAACAAATGATGTTAAGAAAATTGGGCATTAAACTCTAGAAGTAACAAGCAAAATAGAATAGAATATGAATCAATCATTAAAAGAATGTGGTATCTTAAGGGTAGATTTGACTGAGAAAATAATGAAGCAAACATGATCTCTTTTGTCAACTTAAACATTTAAAATTACATATACATATATGACATCCATAAACATATTGTATAAGGAATTTCATATTTAATATTCCTAACCATAAAATAAAATACTAGGAATA
This sequence comes from Marmota flaviventris, assembly GCF_047511675.1. Taxonomy (NCBI): domain Eukaryota; kingdom Metazoa; phylum Chordata; class Mammalia; order Rodentia; family Sciuridae; genus Marmota; species Marmota flaviventris. The sequence continues at coordinate 111,182,851 of NC_092498.1, read as the reverse complement.
TATTGTTATCCAATCTCTAAATAACATGGCAAGATAAATTAATATATATTCTAATAATTTAAAAGTACCATTAAAATTGTGATAAAAATTGACAAATATTAATTCAAAGCATCATTGAAAGGGCATTCCATATTTATATCAGATATTTTAAACATTTCATAGAAATGAGAAGCTGATGGAATTTGACAGGTGTTAATACAAATAGTTAATGCCTAGTTCATAAATAACAAAATAACCCTGACAAAAATCTGAATGTAAAATCACAGTCTGTAGCAATGGACCCAGGATGGTCCAGACCTGTCAATGGTTGACAGCTTGCTTATGTTTTGTCCCTGTTTCTATCTCAGGACTCTCCACAGATAGCCACATATACTCTTAAACCTTCCACAAAGATACTTCTTTTCTTATTAGCTCACCTCCAGATCTCTGGGGCCTACAAGTTATAATATGGGCACATCAGAAGACTCTTCTACTTTTTTTTTAGCTATAAAGCTTTCCCAATCCCTGATTGCCTTTAAGTCTCTATCAGTTGTAGGTGGTGACTGACTCCTTGCTACAAAAAGCTCCAAATGGTTTATCATGCTAAGTGAAATAAACCAATCCCCTCAAAAAACAAAAGCCTAATGTTCTCTCTGATATGCTGATGCTGACACAAAATAGATGGACACGGGGAGGGAGGAGTGGAGGTTCACCAGATTGGACAGGGGCAAGGAGCAGGGGATGGAAATGGGAAAGACAGTTAAATGAATTGGACATAACTTTCCTATGTTCATATATGAACACACAGCCATATCATGTTCAACCACAAGAATGGGAAGTTATACTCCATGCATGTATATCAAAATACATTCTATTGTCATGTATAACTAAAAGAACAAATAACAAAACTAAAAACAATAATAAAAAATAAAATACGCTAGAGAAAAAAATAGTCTTTTTTTAAATGCTTTTTGTTGGTGGTGTATATTCCATAGACTATTTGTATATAGTAAAGGGCTAGGGAATATGTAGCTCACCACTTACTTTATGAAAGGCAGAACATAGAAAGGATGACTTTCCTTTTTCCTTTCCAAACAAAGGTAGACTCACAATAATCCCAAAATTTCTGTAATTACTGGTGTAGTGCCTAACAATAGCAATTATACCTAATCCTTTCCATCCTTTTGGCAGAAATTTATCTCTCTCTCTGTCTCTCTGTCTCTCTCTCCTTTTTTTTTTTTTTTTTTTTTTTTTGTACCAGGGATTGGACCCAGGGTGCTTAACCACTGAGTCACATTTCCAGTCCCTTCTTAGATTTATTTTGAAACAGGGTCTCATTAAGTTGCTAAGGATCTTGCTAAATTGTTGAGACTGACTTTCAACTTGCAGTCTTCCTGCATCAGCCTCTAGAGCTGCTGGGATTACAGGCATGCACCACTTTGCCCAGCTCTTTCTCTCTTAAAAAAAAAAAAAAGGAACATACTTTGAGGTCACCTATTTTGGATATTGTCAATCATGAGATCAGCAGAGAAATTATACACATTACATATACTTAGAAAACACCAAACATTCCCAAATTAAATAAAAGTCATTTTAAAAAGTAATAAAAATATAAGCTGCAAGACTATCTTGTAGAGTAGAAGATGAGAAAATAATAAGAGAACACACTATGTTTGCTGCATTTAGGACCGGGGAAGCCTGCATAATTACTTGCTGCCTACCTCCTGTAAAGGAAGGTAGAAGGTTGTCTGAGGGTATCCACAGATGTCCTTAAGATCCATAGTCTATTCTTATGGGGAAAACATGTGCATTTCTACTAGAGGAAATTTTAATCCACTCATTTATTCCAAATAATTTATATTTTTCAGTATGAATGGATGGACCAAAAAAGAGCAGACATTTGCAGGAAGGTAAAATGAAAATCGCAGGAAAAAATGTTACAGGAAATGACACATGAATTTTGTTTCAGACACGTGAATTTTGAATTATGTTCTACAGTAACTTGCACACCGATCAATACTCTCGAATTTGGTATGGAAGCTGCTGTTTTATTCAATGAATCTTTGTCCACAGTCCCTAGCATTAGATAATGTAATTCCTTTTTCATTAAGAGGACTGGATTGTATTGGTTTCAATTCCCAGACTCACATCCCAGGGAGGAGGAGTAACGTATCTTCACACTTTGTTTTTATGTAGTTCTGTTGTATATGAATCATATGTGTGTTTATCTTGTTTTTGAGGCTATTATGTTTTTTGAAATAAATATTTTATATGTACTCTAAATAAATATTTTATATAAGTAATGTGTCATTGAGATGTGTTGTTTACTTTTGCATGCTCTCATCATTATCCCAAAGTACTCAATATTTTTAATTTCCTAAGTCATCTCAAAAGTTCTTTGTAACATGGCACATGATACGACTTTATTCTGATTTAGAACATGGCTTTAGTTACTAATACTATATATATTTTTCAAGTTAATTTAAGTGCACAGGGGATTTAGTAACGCATGTTAGATTATAGAATTACACAAAAATTGAGTTAAGAGGCTCAAGTGTAAGCTTTCAGACACAAAACCCCAACCCAAGTCATAGATAGGTTTGTGGAAGGGACAGCTCTCTGATGAGTCTAGACAGAAGATCATTTGCACTGCAATTGCTCTTAAGCCAGACCCAATACAGGTTCTCCAATCACAGCCTCATCTTGAAATTAGATAAAATTGCAGGGTAATAATTGCCAACACCAAAAATCCTATTCTAGTCAGAGCCTTTTTGTTTATGCTGCTCACATCAAGTCAAAATAATGTCCAGAGGCAACAGAAAGGTATAGCATAGGTCAAGCCCATATACTAGCTGTGAAGGATGCTGGGAAGTGTGGTTGAACCTGCTCTCCAAGGAAAGAATATGCTTGGTGCTTAATTGCTTCTTCTCTTTTTCAATTTATCTACAAAGTTTTGGCTCACTTTTTTTTTTTTTTGCCTGTTTAAGCCTCAGAAAGTATGTTCTGTTTCTGTATGTTGCATTTGAATCCACACTGTCAGTATCATCCTTGTAATCCTCAAGTTGGTTGTGCATATGCTTCCTTTAGCTGGAGACAAACTGTGTTTGTGTTCCAATGGTTTAAAATGAATTCAGTCTTCTGAACAGCCTCAGATTATCAATTCCATGATTGTTATTATCATTTTTTACTTCTCTGAGTTTACAACACAGTAGTTGAGATATCCTTAATGATTTGAATTCCACAGTATATAAAAGGTAAAAACCACACCTATGTCTCATAAACCTGTCTGTCAGCCTAAAGGGTGAAGAAAGTTTAGCGAAGTTCATCTCCCATCTGAAAGGAAAACCAGTCAACTCAAGAGAGCTTGAACTTGACCATGTCTCAGGTTCACAGAGAGCCATTATGGGAACAGGGCTGGGCTCTCAACCTCACTGTTCATATCATATTGAATTCTGCTATTTGCATACAAGGTAACCCTGGGAACGGAGAATCTTACTAATTACAACTGTAGGTAAATTGATAGAGCCAGAAATTCACCTTCACTGGGGTTCTCAATACCTGGAGCCGTGGGTATGTAATTCAACAAAAGTAATTGGGAAGGCACCAAGAATTAGTGGGCCCTCCTTCCAGAAATATCCCTAGCCCCACTGCTGACGATTTGAATGGCTCTATATATGGTTAGTAGATAAAATTCATACAATACATGAGAATCCACATGTTGTCCACTTCTAAAGCCATATCTTAAGAAAAATAGCAAACCAGCATACAAATATAAGATAAGCAATGTTCTCTAAATTTTTTAAAAGTGTTGTAAATAATATATAAGCAATGAATAGGTAATCATTTAAAGGAAGTTTGGACACAGGGGATGTTGTTTGGTGCTATAGCTTTGGCTGAGCATTCATGAAGCCCTGGATTCCATCCCCAGCACAGCAAAATAAAAAGGAGAGAGGGAGGGGGAGAGAGAGAGAGAGAGAGAGGAGAGATATTTGACATAACTTTATTGATTCAATGTAAAATTATGTTCAAAGGTCAAAGAAAACACACTATGAAGTCCTACATTACATAGTACTAACTAGAAACAGATTGAAAAACAATATATGCTATATTTGAATAGATGCACAGTTTGTCTTATTTGAAATGACATTTTTCTTGTATTTTTCATGTTGTGTCTCCCGATTTTCCTTCCTATTTCATCTACTCTTGCTCAGTTTTTTTTTTCCCCTCTGTTACCTGGTCTTTAAGCATTGATTGCTTGAAGAATTCAGCACTGCTGTCAATACATTATCTTCCTATTGAAGAAACATAATGTTTGACACCCATGTTGAGCTGGGGAAGCTTTAAATAAATATCCCTTAAAGAAGCTAATTGTGTTTAATTAAAAGGAAATCATGAACTAATCAGTTAGTCCCCTGTAGCACACAGGGTACAGTCAGGAAGCCAAAACTTCTAAGTGGCTTGGGATAAGAGGCTTGGTAGACCATATGACTATAACACAATGGTGAGAGCTGGCTAAAAAGTCTACAGAAAGCAGTTGCCAATGTCCTCAGGTGGATGAATTGAACCACTTAAAGGACTCTTGGGCAGCAATTAGGAAGAAAAGCTGGCATGAAGGTGGGTAGAGGAAACACTACCTGGAACCTGTGACCAGACTCTTACTTGCCTCTTATAAACTCCAGTCTCAATTCTGATTGGTTGCAAAAACATCTATTCCAGGAGTTAGGCAAGCTAAAATAGGAGAAGACTGGTAAGGACATGACATAGGAGGAGAGCCGGCACATAGCAGATACCAGAAACATGGCTGAGCTGTAATAGAGACTCGTGCCTGGCATCAATTTTCAGATCACATAAGAAATGGCTCTTACCTTTCTTCTGCCTCCCAAGTCTCTTCCCCATTTCTATCATTGTTGCACCCTAATCTGGAACCATACAAGGAAGTGTGTCCTGGGATATGTAGAGCTAGACAAGCCAAGTTGAGATAGTATAAAATCAGCAGTTTCCAAATGTTATTTAACACTGGATTATAAATCATATTCTGTATCAATACAAAATTGGAAAGAGGTAAAATGTTTATAAACCTGTGAGCCAAACAATGAATTTCTTTCCTGACTGCATAAGAAAAGATAAAATAGGATTCAATATGACTAGGCTGTGTTCTTTGTCATCAGCAACAGATATTTTTTTTTTCTCTCTTGTTCCCTGATCTTCTGTACAAAGAGATAAGGAGCCTTGGGTTGTCTAATGGTGAGACTCAGCCAGTTATTCTCTTCCTGAAATAAAATCCGGATTTCTCTACTTGTAAAAATGTCAACATTGTGAAATACATTTTTGAAAATTCTAGAAAATCTTAAAATATGACTAGCAAGGTGTACAGCGATGATTCACAAATTGTCCATATTGACACCACAGTGGTTTAATTGGACTTTCAGTAAACACAGTGATTTTTTTTTCTTTTTCCTTTCATGTATTGTTTATTGCTTCAGACTTTGGAATCATGTCAGACTGTGTGGGTTTGAATTCTGGTTTTACCACTTAGTTAGCCATGGGATCTTTAGCAATTTTCTGTGAGTGGACTTTCTAATGCATTGAATCATGACAGGAATTGCATTGCATCTATTTCTTTGGGTTCTTGTGAAGATTGAATGAGTTAAAAGATGCAAATCAAAAAAAAGAAACACATCCTTATGTAGAGGAAGTCCTCACTTTTTTTTTTGGGGGGGGGGGGCAGGGTACTATTGTAACTCTCTACCTAGAACTGAACTCTCTCTGCCCCTTGATATTAGAGCTCATTGGAGCTTCTGTGCCTGGCACAGCTATTAGTCTTAATGTCTCTCTGTTCTGGTACATTTTTAGCAAAACTGAACTAAATAAAAATGGTTTGGACAGTTCTGTACTACTCTGTAGTTCTTTGTATTTTTGACATTAGCAATCTCATCCAGTATTATGATTTAATTTCTATAAACATTTTGAAAATTCCCTGAGGTACATTTCCACGATGAACTCTGGACTTATACACTCCAAAATGGATTTGCCTGAAAGTCAGCAGCACCAAAAGCACCTTTTGTGTTCCCCAAATAAAAGTCATAAAATTGGCATATTCCAAATGCAATATTTTTTGTCTAGTTCAGCAAATAATACCATTTACTTATGCAAGATTCCTGATCTAATGCAATAAATCACTTTGCTGAGACCATTTTGCCTTTGTATCCCATTGATTTCTGGAAGCGCCATTGTCATCTTCATTTTCTGTATTCTGTATTGGTTATTTTGTATTATCAAAAGAAAAAAAATGCTCTCAGTTTCATGCCAATTTTGTGACTTTTATTTTGGGAACACAACCTTTATGGTGTTGGTGACTTTCACTCCCTATGGAAGGTCTTGCCTTCATTCAAATAATTCATTCAAATCATATCTTTGTACTAATTCTCACATCAAACTTTGAACTTGAATAGCACAATAATACTATTTATATTAGTTAGCTTCCCATGGCTATAAGAAGATACCTAAGGCATTTTATATAGAGACAAGGTTTATTTTGATTCACAGTTCTATTCCTTGATCCTGGAGGGAGCTCATGGTGGAGCAGGACACTCACTTTATGAGCCAGGAAACAAAGTGGAAGAGACTAGGTTCCAAATCCCTTTCAAGGGCACACCCTAATGACCTAAGAGTCTCCCATAAGCCTTCATCTCCTAAAGGTTCACAGAAACTCCCACGCCACACTGGAGTCCAAGACTTTAATGGACTTTGGGAGACACTTATCTGAAAATAATATATACTTTAATGTAAGTAGACTGTTTGAACACTGATCTTTGCAAATAATCTGAAAGGGACAAATCATATACTGAATCTCTACTGTCTAGGCTAGAATTGGCATTTAGAAATAACAAGTGTCAAACAAGTTAAAATGATTTTACATCTTAATCTCTTATAATTATTTAAAATAATTTTGTCATTTTATTGGTTAGAGAATCCTTGTAGAACATTACAAAATATGTACATTGCCAATGTCCAAACTGTTTTCTGATTGTTCATTTTAATAGGACAGGGTGAGGTTCCACAATAAAGTATAAATTTAATTACTTTTAGGAGATGTATAACATTTATTGAATTAGTGAGCCATAGTTTTACTTTTACTATGCTAAGAGATCTTTAAAATCATGAAATTATCAAACAAGATTTTTAACAAAATAAGCCATAGTGGTTAAAAGTTTTCTGCATACTGATCAGCTATTTGACTTTGGGCCAGTTTCTGAAGTGCTTTTAGTATATGTTTCCTACCTAATAGGCAAAATGGGCATATCACAGTAATGAAGGTAGGTATCCCTACATATGTTAAATATGGAATTTTGGCATTTTAAAATCTCAATGAAAAAGTATTTCCCAGTAATAAGAAACATAGAATTTGGTCATGAGAATGAATGGATGAAAGATAGTGGCACTGAGGGGAATTAAAGCTAAAAATCTCAAAGAAACTAACATGGTATTGCAAGGAAGACCCAGGGATTTTTACATAAAGGTGAGGAGAATCCAGAACTTTTTCACAGGTGATGCCAGGGGAGAATATACTGGCATAATATTTTAGAGGGCATTTTTAACATTATGAGTTTCTAAAATGGGTCCAGTCTTAATCCAGTATTTTATGAATTTGCTTTTTAGGAGTAAATATTTGTATACAATTAAATATACAACTTAACATAATCAGTGGTATTTGAAATGATGAAAATTAGGGTTTGTTAAAAGCATGGCATCAACACCATGAATATTGTGAGACTATGAAATATGTAGAACAATATGTTCTCATAAGGAAAGTATCTACAATATTTCATTAAGTACAAAAGCAATTTTCAATACACAGTATTTTGCTATGATACTAATTTGCAAGTAAATGATATATAATAATGAAACTTGTCACCATGTGTTCCAACCCTGATTTTTTTTTTTACCAGTTGATGCTCAAAGTGTAAAAATATCTGATCTTTTCATCCACCTACTCACAATGCTCCAATGACTTCTTTTTTTAAAAAAAAGAAACAAGGATAATACTTTAATACTTGTCAGAATCTGCAACTCTCTGTCTGATCTGGCCCCTATACAGCTCGCCTGATGTTTCTTAAGAGGCAACTCCTCTTTCAGCCTGTACTTTAATAACTCTAGTTTCTCTTCTTCTATATATCATGTCCCTTCCACCCATATTCTCCCAGCACGGGTTCCAGAATGTACCTGTTAACTTTCAGGTCTCAGTCAAGTTGTCATCCTCAAGAAGTAGCTAACTAACTAAATAAATGCCTCAGATGACATCAAATCCCTACCTTATATACTTTCATAGTTCACTGATCTCTCCATCATAGCTCTTATCGTAGTTGTCACTTTATATAAATGTATGATTATTTGATTCACATCTGTCACCTCTATTAGATTATAAACTTCCTAAGAGGAAAACCCCATATCTGTTATTGCTCATCATTTTATCATCAGCCCCTAGGACTGCATATGACATATATGCAGTAGTAACAAAATTAACTTTTGGTTGATGAATACAAGTTGCATTTGTTTGATGATATACTTTACGTATTATATGAGAATGCTTGTATTTAGAGGATCAGTTCCTGACAGTACTTACTTTTTCTCTTGTTCAATACAGTAGTGCACATTTTCACTGTTTTTACATTAAACTAGTATTTACTTTGAATACTAGGAAAAAATACAGCAAAAAGTAGATTTTGTAGGACTTGCCTGGAGACTGCAGTTTCCATAAATGTGAAACTATTTCTGACTTTCCCAGGAGGAGACTGTCTGTCAGTGAGGTGCAACATAAATGAGTGAACATGACACTGATGTCTTCCCTGAACACTGAAATATTATATTTCAGTGAGAGGATTAGAAATTTTCTATCTGTGTTATTTAAACAAAGATAGAACAAACTGTAGAAGTTTTATTGTTATTATCAACAACAGCAGCAGTCCCTATGGTAAAAATAATATTATAAGATTTTTAAATATAAGCACACTTCCTCTCTTTAATTTCAATTCATGTATTTAATCCATTTATTCACTGTCATTCTTTTTATATGCATAGGTGGTATGAATTTTTCTTTTTCTTATAAAGTAACTAAAATGCATTTTAAGTATCTGTGCCATATAAAGCTATATTTTATAAGAATATAGCAAGGCAAACGTTAGGAATTATTGCTTGGGCCAATTTAAAATTATTGGCATGTTTCTGGTTTGCAAATTGGTCCTTTCAAGTGCTCATGTGGAATCTCAGTGGCTTGATGCAGTTGTTAAATCCACTATTTGCAACAAATAAACATTGGGAATTGAAAGAGAGGAACACTTCTATCTTGTAGATATACCCCTGGGAAGTTTGCAGTCTCATAGTGATGATAGAACAAAAGAAAGATGTCAGAATGTGCAGTTTGCAATTACTGAAGCACTAAAACTAATTTTAAGTCATTTATGTTTTCAAGAAGGTGATTATTGTAGTCATTTAAAAACATCTACCCTTGAATAAGTTTAAATTACTAAAAACTCATTAATCATTAATGAAAAGTAAAAATAAAGATAGTTAAAAAGATCCTGGTTTGCCTTATTTTTAGGTGCTTATATCTTTCTGACTTATATTTATTCCTGACTTTCAATGTTATAATGTTAAATGGTGTGTACGTGTATGTATACGTGTATAAAATGAGTAATGCAGTTTATACAACCATATACAACCTATCTTGTACTAGGTCAGACAGATCTAAAGAACATTAACAAAGGTCATAAATGGAAAAGTCAGGCTGTCATTTAAGGAAAAATACATGAATTTTAGGTTTTAATGAAAAAGGAGAAAATAGATTATAACTGATAAGAAAAACAGAGTGAAGAGGGAAAGTCCTGACTGACCTGGGCCCTTTCATGATTGTTAGTGAAGAGAGTGCCATAATGGATTTCAAGAGGAGTCCTAGGGAAACCCCAGGAGACACATGGACGAAAGGCTCAGAGGTCAGATGAAGGGTTTCTAAGCACATGCTTTACTAATTTGGATTATCATAGAAAACAAGAGACAGGGGACCAGAGAGGAGAGAAGGAACATTAACAGGATCACAAAAGCATGCCAACAAGATGGAAGGCCATACTTTCTGCCCCTATGTTCCATTTGAGAACAAATGAATGACTGGTTAAATCCCTGAAAAATTATCATTTAAAGATTAAGAAGCTATCATCATAAAGATTCCTGACATAACATGATAAAACTGTATCTTTGAACATGCATGATAACCAATGGCATGGCCTTACTTTTCTCTGTTACATCACCTTAGCCTTCCCCACACAGTTCTGGTACTTCAGGAACCAGAATTGAAAGCTCAGCATGCAGACCCAACACACTCTCATTCCCTTGAAGAGAGGCAGGAGTGAGCACATTTGACCATAGCTGTAACACCAAAAACCTGCTAAGCAGCCATCACATTTACATGCATGTCTCATGCGTGAGTTTCCCCAGCGGGCGGCCAATTTATGATGAAAGGTATCAGAATAGTTTGTGCCTTAAGAATATCTGTTACTTAATCAGTCCCTCTCTCCCCCTTCTTACCTGTTTTCAATAAATGTATGCAATATTTCATTTGTCTTTGTCTAACATGTCTTAGAAGCTGGTTTCTCACTTATTCTCTACAGATCACTTAACTAATGGTTTTTCTTCATCCCAGTTGATTTACTTGTTCTCTATAGCTAAAGTGAATATTCATAAATGACATAGGAAACCCAAAACACAAGTAATATTATACATTAAGAAGGAAGAGTGCAAAGAAATAATGACTAGACATTTGTGGATTTCCAAATGCTCTTTGCTGCTTTGGAATAAGTTATCTCCAGTAATTTCAGAATTAAGTGGACTGTTGGGTAATGCATGCTACCAAGAGCATGGCACAATTCAGCTGTGTGAAATGAGATGTGAGACTGAGAGCTCCTGTCAGGTGGGGTGTGCTGTGGTTTTAATGTGGTTTTTCTCTTCCAAAACTTGTGTTGAAATTTTTTCTCCACTCTAACAGTGGTTAATAGGTGGTAGGAACTCCAACAGATATTTAGGTTATGAGGGATTAATGCCACTCTTATGGAACTGAGAGAGTTATTCACAGAGTGAATAAACTTAGTATTTTACATATATATAAAGTTATAAAGTAGGGTCACTTGTGTGTTCTCTCTCAGCCTCATGCACCCTATGGTCCTTCTGCCTCTTCTTCATCATGTGATATAGCACAAGGCTCTTGAGAGAATCTGAGCTCAACTGGGGACTGTGGGGGAGATTGTGGCTACAGTGAGCAGAAAACTTTCAAGACAGTAATTTCCAGAGAGAACAGAATGAAGAAATTTTGTCACCAGGTGGGTATTGGTGAGTGACCACACATTTTGGGCATGTGGCTGGGGCAGTGCTCCATAGCTGTCCTCATGTCCGTGCCTCTTACTCTCACTTTGGCAACAGAAACAACAGGGCAACATGTCTTTCTGCAATGTCCTTCTAGCACCTTTAATTGAGAAAGCGTGATAGCTTGCTCACTGTAAAGAGAATTCTTTCCATTATGGAGAGCATATCATGAGTGATAAATTTAACTATGAGAGGCAGTGTCATTAGACTAGGGCTTTGTGGGTTGGGGGGTGGAGAATAGAAAGGAAGTGTCTTTTTCATTCCATCATATCAGTAGGTACATTGATTTTAACCTTTGTCATTTGGTTATTGTGGTTTCTGGCATATTCTTCCATTATGAAGTTTCTAGTTATTCCCATTCTCTGGTATACTAGAAGCAAGCAAGTGAATCCAATCACAAGGAATTTGATGCTATATTTTAAAATCAGTCCTATTAATAGTATATATTTTTAGGCTAGGATAATATTCTTATGTTTCTTTTAAAATTTTTTTCCCACTATTTTTGGCATTCAGCCATTGTCTGGCCTGCTATAATCATTGCTGTGATATTATAGTAGTTATTTTTCCATTTCTCTATTCTATGTTTATTACTTGGAATTATCTAAGAATATTGGTTCTTCATCCTCATTTATTGACATACTTAATCATTTATGTATGTTCATATGCACTCAAGGGTGCTTGTTTTTATTCCTTCCTATATAATACAATGTGGTCATTAGTTCTTTCAATATTCTTACTGTTCTTGCCTTGGACTTGTAGAACTGCTTAAGGTTAGCCCTCAGTGTCTTTTGGAATGTCCTCATCTTTACTTTTAAGTACCCCATTATTTCATGGCAGCTCAAAATGGTCAAACTAAGCTGTGTTTTTCCTGTTCCAACCCCAAATCAATCATTTATCTACTTTTGTTGAATAATGATATTTGAAAATAAATAAGGGCACTCATTGTGCTTGTTGCGGGTGGGGAGGTTATCCCTGATCCTAGACCCTCTCAGTGGGTAGAGTTTAGGATATCTGTGTATCTACTAAACCATAAACAAAGAAATGACTGTAATTATCTCTATCTAGCAACTTTCATTTATTGTGTATCTATTATCTACGTTCCTACTATCATCTGTTTATCTCCTTATTTATCTACTCATCATCTCTCCATTAAAATACACGTGAATTTATACTGCTACCTCCTACACTAATCTAGAACCAGAAAGTTTCTTCTATCTTTTCTTCTTACTTATTTATAACATTTATCTCTGATAATGAGAAACTAGCTCCTATTTTCTACTACTTATTTATTTGTTCAATCTTATTCCTATTGCCTCATCTATGGGGACTGTGTTCTAAGAACCCCAGGCTAGATGCCTAAAACCATGGATAATACTCAAACCCATATATATTGGATAAAGTTCACTGTTTGTAGAGTTCTTTGGGTTTTGACAAACACATGAAATCATGTATTGATCAACCCCATACCATGACAAACAATTCTTTCAACCTAAAAAGTCCTGACCAAGGCACTTTGGATGATATAAATACCCAATATTTTAGCCTAGGCTATACTTCTGGAAAGAGCCCTACCACCATCAAGAACCAATAATTTATTTGGTTGATGTTCCACCCAGGGTGGGAAAAGTGCCAGCATATTGTTTACTGATTCCAAAGAAAGAACATGGAGGACACAACAGAGAGGGTTTGGACATATATCCACATGCACCTTGGCAAGAGTGGACTGTGCCTGCAAGCAGTGGTAGGGAATATATGGGATAAATTTCATGCTACTGACAGATGGATTTCTTCAGATGTTTTAGGAATACATTCTTTTACTTTATAATCAAGATCCTTCTGCTTTGACTGGAGACAAGGAAAGCGACCACTTTTCCGTCTCAATTTTCTTTCTCATAGCATTCTTTGGAGTCCTTATCTCACCACAAGACTTCCCAGACACTGACTAGTGTTTACCCCAATAGCTGAGAATAAGAAAGTTAAGTAATTGAGGAGGACTTGAATATCTTTGGACTTTGAACAGACATAGACAAATCTGTGATATTTGAAAATGGATTTAGTAAATTTGGATTAGTTATTTGTGACATTTGATATTGGATTTAATTATTTTGAAACTTTACAGTTTGGGGCTTCAACCTATTTTAAAGATCCTTAATTATCAACTGACCACATGCTTAACAATACTCAAAAATTATATTTCAATTTTGTATTTTGAGATGGAATAACACCCATTAAAGTTACATATTTTTATCTCGCTCCCTTATTGTTCATGCTCTCCATCAGGAGGCATGAACTTTTTATTGAGGAAGAAGAATTAGGAACATAGATTTTATATCTCTTCCATCTGTCTGCAGTTTGATTTATTAAACTTGGGCTCTGTATTTGAGAACTTAGACTTTCCGTGCTGCCTATGAGCAAGGTGCTCTAATTCTAGGTTTCTGACTTTGAAAGTAAATTGCAGCTACCAACCTAAACCATACTCAAAGATCTTTTAACAGAAACAGATTTCATTATTTTATCTTTGTTTCTTGATTAATTTCTCCTTTCCTCTTGATTTTTAGAACTGGCAGGAGAGTAGCATTTTACAGGCATTCTTTTTATTTAATCATCATGAACCCTATTTTTATTCTCTCATTCTATATTAGTTTTGATTCTTAATCTTCTTTGAGTAAAGGCTCAAAGAAAATGTTTAAACCTAGAGGTTGATGGGGGTTGGGGGTCCCAGGATGTAATGGGGGAAGTAGGACAATAAAGAATGAAAAGCAAATAATCATGCATCATTGAGTGAGTTACCACCATGAACACATGGAACTGAATTCTACTGGAGGCCTTCAAAAACACTGCATTGTCTCCGAACTCTCACTAACAAGAAAACTTAGGTATTTAACCACTAGCTGACATCTCTCATTTTTTTAGTTCTCCCCTGGTGCATTAACTTCTGGCACTTTCAGCCTGCCCTGCCCAAGGGTTGAGCAGCTCTATAGCTAGATAAAAATTCATTGACTGAAAATCACAGGGGGCCAGATATGGGTTGGATAATCACAGCACCTACTATGTACACTATTTGTATTAAACTGATGAGGAAACTGATCCCAAAATAGCTGAGCAACTTGTTTGAAATCATAGGGCTAATAAGAAGAGGAATCTTTAAACCCAGATCCAGTGGAGGCAAGCTTCCAGTGTGTTGAGAGCCACAGCCGAAGGGGCCCCAGCAAACTTCCAGCTGCCAGCAAACTTCCAGCTGCCAGCTGATGATTGGCTCACAGCGACCCAGCAACATCTAGCTGATTGGCTCCTCTGCGGTGATGCTCATTGGGCACACAGGGGTGAAAGGACCTCTTCCCAGAGGAACAGTAGGCTTATTATTGGGACGCAGCTCTTCTACTCTAAAAGGACTTATGATAAGTCCTGGGGTAATTGATCCCGATTATGAAGGTGAAATAAAAATTATAGCCAGTTCTCCAAAGGGTATATCAGTAATTTCACCAGGAGATAGAATAGCACAGTTACTAGTAATACCCAGCCTACATGATAAATTTTCCAGTCGTACTGTAGAAAGAGGTTCCAAGGGATTAGGCTCCACAGGTGTAGATAGGGCTATGCTTTCTTTAAATTTAGATTCTCTCCCCATGCTAAAACTAAATATTCAAGGACATGAATTTAATGGGCTACTGGATACAGGTGCAGACCTTAGCATCATCTCTCGTCAAGAATGGCCAAAACATTGGCCATTACAACAAGCCACTCAAACGCTTTGAGGCCTAGGAGTGGCGACTAATCCCCATAGAAGTGCAATGGTATTAGATTGGAAGGATCCTGAAGGATATGAAGGAACTATACAGCCATATGTATTGGATCATCTTCCGGTAAATTTATGGGGACGAGATGTCCTAGATCAATTAGGTTTGACATTAACAAATAACATCAATCAAAATGCACCCACTATTATGACTAGACAA
The DNA here is from genome assembly GCF_047511675.1 of Marmota flaviventris. Taxonomy (NCBI): domain Eukaryota; kingdom Metazoa; phylum Chordata; class Mammalia; order Rodentia; family Sciuridae; genus Marmota; species Marmota flaviventris. The sequence goes on along the minus strand of NC_092498.1, from coordinate 111,167,507 downwards.
GGTTTTAGGAAAGGAAAAAGATTAGAAAAACAAGAACAAGGTATAGCAGCACCAATACAAATAGATCAAGGAACAGACAGACATGGGTTGGATTTTCAGAAAGGGCCACTGAGACAATAAAAATTACTTGGAAATCAGAAAGACCAGTATGGGTTCCTCAGTGGCCCCTGACTAAAGAAAAGATACAAGCAGCCCATGACCTGGTCAAACAACAATTAGTGGAAGGACATATACAGCCTTCTGTATCTCCCCATCATACTCCCATTTTTGTCATCAAAAAGAAATCTGGTAAATGGAGATTATTGCAAGATTTAAGAGCCATTAATAATGAGATGGTTATTATGGGACCTGCTCAATCGGGGATTCCTCAGTTGTCTGCTTTGCCAAAAACTGGTATGTTTTAGTTATAGATATTAAAGATTGTTTTTTTTTCAATTCCAATTCATCCTGAGGATAGTCCACGTTTTGCATTTACTATCGCTGCACTGAATCATGAAGGTCCTGATCAGAGATATGAATGGAAAGTACTCCCTCAAGGGATGGCTAACAGCCCAACTATGTGTCAAATTTATGTTAACAAAGTAATCCAGCCACTTAGAAATCAAAATCCTGAACTACAAATATTTCACTATATGGAGGATGTATTATTAGCACACAAAGATAAAAACACATTGCTAGAATGTTATGCCACACTTACAAACTTATTAAAAAATTATAATCTAGAGATAGCAATAGATAAAGTACAATTAAATTTTCCAATTAATTATTTAGGAGTTCTATTATCCTCAACCATGGTCCGTCCACCAAAAATTCAAATACGAGTAGATCAACTCAAATCACTTAATGACTTTCAAAAGTTATTAGGAGACATAAATTGGATAAGGCCTTATTTAGGTATACCAACAGGAGAGTTGGGACCTTTATTTGATATCCTAAAAGGTCCATCAGATCCAAATTCACCCCGAATGTTAATGCCTGAAGCAAGAAAGGCATTAAAAATCATTGAAACATATATGGAAAATATGCATTTGGATAGAATTGATATAAGTTTGCCTTTATTATTTATTGTACTACCAACAAAAAATATTCCTACAGGAGTATTTTGGCAAGAAGGTCCATTATTATGGATACATTTATCTTATTCTCCTAACACTATTCTTACTAGGTATCCTGAGGCTGTAGGACAATTAATACTCAAAGGAATAAAAGCAGCAAAGGGAGTGTTTGGAATTTCTCCCAATAAAATTATTACTCCATATACTATGAATCAAATTGATGAGTTAGCTAATGAGTTAAATACTTGGGCAATAATCATGTGCAAATCTAATGTTTCATTTGATAACCACTTACCATCTAATCCTTTATTGTCTTTTTGGTCATTGCATCCTGTAATTTTACCAAAAATGACAAGAAAAACACCTATCATGAATGCTCCAAATATATTCACTGATGGGTCAAATAATGGTACAGCAGCAATAGTTACACCTGATCAAACTTTTACATTTTTAGTACCCAAACAGTCAGCTCAAAAGGTAGAGCTTAATGCAGTATTACAAGCTTTTGTGATGTTTAAAGATTCTGTATTTAATTTATTTTCCGATAGTCAGTATGTAGTTAACGCTATAGTATCCCTTGAAGATGCTGGTAGGATTTCCCCTTCCTCTACTGTTCTCTCTTTGCTTTCCACTATACAAAGTCTAATCTGGGACAGAAAAGATCCATTCTTTATAGGACATATCAGGGCACATACAGGATTGCCTGGAGCCCTTAGTTTGGGCAATGATTTAGCAGATAAAACTACACATGACATACATATTTTCTCTACACTAGAAGAAGCTATAAATTTTCATAAAAGGTTCCATGTCAATGCTAATACTTTACAAAAGCGTTTTAAAATAACTAAGGAACAAGCTAGACAAATAATAAAACAATGTCAAAATTGTGTGACCTTTTTACCACAAGTTAATCTTGGAGTCAATCCTAGAGGATTGATACCTAACCATATTTGGCAGATGGACGTCACACACTTGCCAGAATTTGGAAAATTAAAATATTTGCATGTTACAGTTGATAATTCTTCTGGATTTTTGATGGGCTCCCTTCATGCGGGAGAAAAAACTAAAGATGTTATAGCTCATTGCTTACAAAATTTTGCCACTATGGGTGTTCCAAAACAGTTAAAAACAGATAATGCCCCTGGTTATACTTCTACCTCTTTTAAACAATTTTGCTCAACATTTGGCATTACTCATATAACAGGAATCCCATACAATCCACAGGGACAAGGCATAGTTGAAAGAGCTCATCAAACTATTAAAATGTACTTATTAAAGCAAAAAGACGGAATTGGGAAGGGGTATATATTCCCCAAAGATAAACTTAAAATAACCCTTTTTACTCTAAACTTTTAAAATTTGGATTCATCAGGACTCAGTGCTGCGGAAAGGCATATGTGTCCAAAAAATGTGCATAAGCCCAAGGTACTTTGGAAGGATATTCTAACAGGACAATGGAAAGGTCCTGACCCAGTAATTATCTGGAGTCGGGGGTCTGTTTGTGTGTTTCCACAGGGAGAACAGCAGCCGATTTGGATTCCAGAGAGATTAACCAAGGTCCTGACCCAGTGATTGTCTGGAGTCGGGGGCCTGTTTGTGTGTTTCCACAGGGAGAACAGCAGCCGATTTGGATTCTAGAGAGATTAACTAAAGCGATTTCTACAGACCAAAAAGAAGATGATTTGACTCAAGTCCATAACAGCTGATATCCAAAACTCCAGTTTGGCTATCCTTACATCTGTGATAGAACCAGGATGCTTTTTTCAATATCAATTTTATTATTGCCCTTTCCCACATTCTATTTCGTTTTTTGAGCTCATACAGACCTAGGTTAATGTTTTGCTGATCAGTTCTATTTTTTGACTATAGAGTTTTTAAACATTGCAATGGAGATTTCACCTGTAAAAAGTTATAAGGCCTTTACTATTAGGTTATGTGTTGTATGTATTATATGTGTACACACTTGTGTTTTGTGTTATATGTTTGAATGTACGTATGTCCATATATCATATATGATGAGCGCTCATGAAAAAATGGATCCAAATATATATATATTTTTTTATTCACGTGATTTAAATGGTTTAATTTAAATTGGGTAAACAATTGTTGAGGATTGTTTTAATATGTAAACAAAAAAGGAGGTTAACAGATCTGTTTGTTTTCTTTCACCTTTCCTGTTCATTATATGTAATAATTCTCTTAAAGACAATGTAAATTGTTAAGAAAATTGTTTTCTTTTAGTGCCTTCTGTAATGTTACATAATTTTTTCTTTAGCCATTATTGCCAGAATTCCTATCTTCATCCCAGTGCTGGTGAAGTCAAAGATAAAACCAATCTACAGCTTCTGCAATAGCCATCACTGAACTGCTTGCAGAACTTGCCTGGACACATTGTGAACTCACCTGTATGCATTGTTAACTATCTGTTGGTGCAGCGACTTGTGGTAGTGTTGGGGTATTTTTGCTGATGATGTCATCGGTGGTACAATTTTTCCAAAAGGAGCCGTCAATTGGCTTGGTGTATCTTCCTCCCTTCTGCTTGTCATGATTGTCCAGCTAAAATTTGGGGGCCAACAGAGGTGAGGCTAAGAACCTCACCTCCCCGCTGGTACAAAGACCTCTCCACAGGTGTGGCTGTATACTGGACCGGTAGTCAGTGACGGGTAAGATCCAATTGCAATGGTACCAACCTAACGGGTAAGGACCATATGTACTATTGGACAACCTAAGGCAGGCACGGTCCCTAAGCCACATGCTTTTTGTTTAAACAGAGAGGGGGAGATGTTGAGAGCCACAGCCGAAGGGGCCCCAGCAAACTTCCAGCTGCCAGCAAACTTCCAGCTGCCGGCTGATGATTGGCTCACAGCGGCCCCAGCAACATCTAGCTGATTGGCTCCTCTGCGGTGATGCTCATTGGGCTGTTTCCCTGCCCTTTCAGACCACGGAGCTGCTCATTGGGGGACTTTTTTGGCTCCACCCACGTGACCCAGCCAATCGGCCTCAAGAGCAGGAGGATTGTGGGAGGTGGAGAGTGGCTTGTTGGAGAGAGAGGCTTGTGTTGTTGGAGAGAGAGGCTTGTGGAAAGTCGGTGGTGGCAGTTGGGGCTCTGAGGGTTTTTCCTGAGAGGCTGTTTTGTTTGGCGTGTGTGGTTCTAAAAATAAAGTTAGTTTCTTTTGACAAGTGGCTCCTGATTGTGCCCAGCCTGACTGCGGCACCAGTGCTTTTCCTATATATGTGAAGCTGTCTTTGTCTCTGCCCTGTCTTTTGCTTCTGGGAACTGCAGAAAACTGATGTGATCATGTCTCCAGGCAAAAACAATTAGTGAAGAAATCTTTATAAGGAGATAAAAATCAAGTCCATGGAAAACTGAATGCAATTTACCCAGAGACCACCAGTAAGTAAAAAATCAGTTTGGTCCTACACCAGGTAAATATCTATGAAAATCTTAATTGAGCTCTAACAATTTCTTCTAATTAAAACTCTCTTGAAAGATGTTACAAGAGACAACTGTGAAGTCAATGGCCTGATAGCTTTAGATGGTTCTTGTGTAATCTGAACACATTCTTTTGTCTTCAGATTTTCAACACCCAGCTGGGAGCTGGATAAGTGGAAGAGCAGACTTCATCCATAGCTGCCATAGAGAACAGAGCAGGGAGAAAAACATTAGCTTTAGTTGGACTGCAGGATTTTACTTGAAATATGAGAAGAATGCATGATGTTCCAGTGAGATGTACCATTCTGTGAGGGAAGCTAGACCTAAGGCATTGCTTTCCCTTCACTGATGGTTTTCTAGGTCACTCTGATAAGGTGAAGATGAAAAAAAAATGCTACCATTCATACACTTCTTGTGACATATTTCATGAAAAATATTTCTCTTCAAGGTGTGATATCTGAGATCCATGAATATAATGGTAGGCTTTCATTTGCCAAAGCCAACTGAGGACTCATTAGGTGAATATAGAGGCTGACAGTACATCTGGGAAACTTATGGATGCTAAGGTTGAATGGGACTTAAGGTAAAGTCATTACTCAAGGTCATAAGGAGATGTGAGTTTGAATGACAAGTCAGTGAATCTTAAAGAATAAATGTTTCTTGAATTTATTGCCAATTATAGCCACCATTTTTAAAAAATTTAATTTGTTATATATGACAACAGAATGCATTACAATTTATATTACACACATAGAACACAATTTTTCATATATCTGGTTGTACACAAAGTAGAGTCACATCCTTGGTGTCTTCATACATGTACCTAGGGTAATGATGACCATCACATTCCACTGGCTTTCCTATATTTATGCCCCTTCCTTTTCCTCCCCTTCCTTTTACCCTTTGCCCTATCTAGAGTTCATTTAGTCCTTCCATCCCCCACCCACTCCTGCAGTATATTACGAATCAGCATCTTTAAATCGGAGAAATTATTTGGCATTTGGTTTTTGGGGATTGGCTAATTTCACTTAGCATTATATTCTCCAGCTCCATCCATTTTCCTGCAAATAACATGATTTTATTCTCTTTTAATTATAGCCATCATTTTTAAGAAGCATTTTTTCTTTTTAGCTACATAGTGAAATAGTCATGTTAAGAAATACAAAGAAAGAGAGAGAAAAAATTAAAAATCAAATTAATCTAGTCACATAGTAACAAACTAATATATAGTGGTGTGTCTGTACACATATTCCTATACATTAATATGTATAATCCCATATAAATATTTTATCAAAAATTACAATTATATAAATTGCTTTTCATATATATATATATATATATATATATATATATATATATATATATATGTGTGTGTGTGTGTGTGTGTGTGTGTGTCTATACACACACACACATTGAGAAAATATGTAACTTTTTATAATCTGGAAATGGAATGTATGTAAGTTTCAAAACATTAATTTTTTACTAAATTATGTATGTTTTCTTCCTTAGTTTTAGCTTTTTATTTGACACACTTTCCTATTCTTATATTACTTACGTACAATTGAAAACCAATGCCTTATCATAGCAGTTTTGTTTCGAATTATATTGTCAATTATTTCTTCCTAGTTGCTAGTTTATAGAACAAAATGGTATTTATAAAATTAACATGCATAAAGTTTTAATTTGTTTTTACATTCTCTCCCTTTTCTTACATTAAAATATTTTTATAAACTATCTAGTTTTTAAAATCTGTATTGTAGTGCCGCTATTAAATTATTTAGTCTTATTGACATTAGGTTATGTTTCATGTTCATAGTATTATAAAAGAACGTTAAGAATTTGCTTATATTTAGGTAACTTCTGTTATCTTATGTATTTCATGACTTATTTTTTTTTACCATAACTTCCTTGTTGTAAATTCACATCTGACTTAACTCTCAGTCACCTATAGTTCAAGTTCATGTATGTATGTGGCTATGTGAGATGAATTTTTTCTAGGAATATAGAAATAGAGTTTGTCTTCCTTCTTTTTCTTACTCATGGTCAACAATTTGCTTGGTATACAAATATTTGGTAATAACCTGCTCTACACAAAGCTGTACCTATGGCATTTTATTATTATCAGTCATGTTGTGTTTAAAATAAAAATCTAAAACTCTTCACGTTTGAAGTGTATTTGTTGATTTATGTGTATTGGGCTTTTTAAAAAAGTAAATTTGGCATTTAATATATTTGAGTTTTACTCCTTAATTTGAGGATTATTTAGTGAGTTAATTTTTAAATCTTGAGCATGATGCCTTGAAAACAGGACATTGTCTTCCTCCATTTTTTGCAGTAATTCTATGCTTTTTAATTATCTCTTCTGTATCAGATAATTTCCATTATGGTTAGGAAGAGCTTCTCCTAAGACACATATTTGTTCTTCATAATTTTCATTTTATGTTTACAATGATGATATCTTCTATTTCACCAGTTTGTTTTATAGAAGTTGATCTGTTTTACTCTGCTTTACTTCTACCTTAAATTTGGGGGTGACATTTTTGGTCCTATGCAAGATATGCTAATCTCAGAAAATGAGAAACATAGACTATTTTAAAAATTAATAGTTTCTCTTATTTATTTACAGACAGAATATAACCTGTAAAACCAGAGTTTTGCCCCAATTTTATCGTTGGTGTGTTTATCTTTATCCTTGACAAGCTCTGCTTTTGTTCTTATTTTTGTAAGATATGACAGTCTATTTCCACCATATTTTCACTTTTATTAGTTACTATTGTATCCCCAACCTCTATAACAATATATGACAAATAATATCATTCTTATTATGTTTTGTTTAATGAAAAGCCCAGGAAAAGTATCACCATGTTGTCACTGTCCAATATAATTTATGGCATACGTTTATGAGTATAAACTAAATGTTCACACCAAAATATTTGGAAGCATAAAATACTTGTGTGAAGTGTCTCAGAAAGCAAAGGGCCCTGGCCAGTGGGGACAAATCAACAAGCTGAGTTCATGACTGCTGAACAACTAAAATAAACTATCAATTCTGGCAGTTAATAATTTCCTCTTCTGATCTTCAGTGCTGACTTATAGGCATACCTGTCATTGTACATTGCAATGAATAAAACACATAAGTGAATTCCAAAAAGAACAATGTCCTCCTATTTGAAATGGATTTTCAGAGCAATATTAGATACAATTTAAGCCACCTAGGCAAATTAATATTTACTACTTAGAAAGGTTGATTAAAAAATTGGGATTAATGAGGCTATACAACTTTCATTCAAAATAAAGCAGCTATCTATAAATGATATGCCAAAAGTAGGGGTCTTTTTCTATGGTTTTTATGAGATTTATAAATCAGATTTATGAAAATGTTATTGCTTCCAGCATATCTTTAATCTTAATACATTTTTCTTCCTGAATAGTCTGATAAGACCCATGAAAGTAATATAAGTTCTTGAAAGAGCAAATATTTGAAGGAATTATTAATATTAAATAAAACACATTTCCAAGTGTGTCATCAAGACATGTAATCTAGAGAATAACATTAGATTTAATATTCTTTATACCAGTGGCAGTAGGCATTATTGATCCACTCACTATGTGGGATTTTATATTACTGGACTCAAATGAATGATAGGCTGGGTTTTTCCTGATGTATCTGATGTTAGGGAGATTTTATTAGAACTTGATGAAATATATTCCATAGTTAGTTCAGTCAATTAATGCATTTTACTCAAAAAGTCATGTTTGAGTTCAATTTCTTTGGGATATTTCTCTATATCATTGTCTACAATGACCTACTAATCTAAACCAATCCATCAAATATAATGGCATTTGCAGAAATTATATGTAAAGTAATTTAGCTGAGTCACAAAAATAGTAGTATCACCATCTGTCTATATGTCTATGGTCTCATGAAGTATCATAGGTGAATTCCCTGCATTCCAAAAAAAAATCATGATTTATGATATTGAGATTCCCATTAAATAAAATTATATAAGCTTTCATTTCAGTTTATTATTTTTTAAAATTAAAAACAGAAATATTTAACTAGTAACCATGTTTATAATTTCCTGGCGAATATAGTCTTTCCTTACATAGATAAGATACATAGACAGGGCCGGGGATGTGGCTCAACCGGTAGCACGAGTAAAAATTAATTCCAGCTTTTCAAGGAAAGCAATCTGATATTATACATGAAATATTGTTTAAGAATTCATACTCGGGCTGGAGTTGTGGCTCAAGTGGTAGCACGCTCGCCTGGCATGCGTGCGGCCCGGTTCGATCCTCAGCACCACATACAAACAAAGATGTTGTGTCTGCCGAAAACTAAAAAATAAATATTAAAAAATTCTCTCTCTCTCTCTCTCTTTAAAAAAAAAGATACATAGACAAATAATCATGAGCTTGTTTGCTGAATATGTATTCTAATTAAGATAGTTTATTTTTTCATGCTAAAGATTTATAACATCACATTTTTAAAATCTGATGCACTACGTTATCGGTATGAATATTGAAGAGAATTAGATATTGATGTCTTATATTAAGATCAACTAATCTTCACCAGAGGGTCATTACATGTAATGTCTCTATAACAATCTTTGTTTTTCAAGCTGACAATATGCCTGTTTCTAACTATTCCTCTATACTGGTCAGTTAAATTATGTACTAGTCATTCTTTTATCTCTAAACTACTTTTTTTCAGCTAAGTGTATATATTTATGATTCAATTATTTGCATGTCCTGCTGTTCAGTTAACAGAAACAAATTTTATTCCCTTGTTTTCATGTAGTTGGGGGGGTATACATGTGTATATCACCCATGTAAACTGGGGTAAAAGAGTGAGGTGTCATCTTTTCAATATACAGCCACCAAGTGAACCACGGAAATAAATATTTTACAAAACTGAAATTTGGCAACTTTGCATCATATACTACTAGTACATTCTATGTGAATTTTCATATATTGATAACATGAGTAGATTTTCTTCATTTACTCTTCTGGCACCTGTGTTTTGTACTTCAGAATTTGTATGAGAAAAATATTGATGAGCAAAAATGTCTTAAGCATGTCATTTTAATGATTTATGTTTGAATTTTGATATTCATGGAGCATTTTTATTCTCTAAAACTTTTGATAAAAGTTAAATATGACACAAACAAAAGGAAAAATCCATCACAAAGGAAAATCCTTCCCCAGACCATCTTATTACTTCCTAATCTCTAAACTCAGACACTCTTCCACAGAAATTTTAGCTGAATATTTTGTACTATTCACCAAATTTATGGACGTGGAATGAAGGATAATTGACAATATTCAATTACCACAGTGCAAATTTTCTAAGGGTTACTTTTTATAAAAAATACTTATGGAAGTTAAAAATTCAGCTGTTTATTGTATATATTCAAAGTTTATATATGTATATATGTGTATATATACATATATTATACATATGTATAAGTATACATAAACTTTCAATATATATAAAGATAATATGTCGTATAATATTGCTAAAACCTATGTGTTTTATTATGTGAGGAATCATTCATTGTTTATGTTCCTAAATGAAACTTTGCCTTTCAAATAGTGTCATTCACTTTGGCTAAACAAACAGCTCCTTCTGGTTTTATTTTAAGTGTACTTAAAATTATGTCCTTAATGCTTCTGAAATCTTCCTTCATTTAACTGCATATTCATTATGTCTCTAATACCATTAGTCAACATATATTTTAGAGTCCTTTTAGCTTTCCTGGTGGGAGCTCATAACGCACAAACCCTGTATTGTCCAACTCGACACTGCAGGCGCTGCTATAGGGATAGGGATGCTCTATTGCGCTACTATTTTCAGCCTAAATCATGTTTTTTATTGCTTGGAAATACTTGCCATTCACAATGTGCTGGCAGTTAAAGATATGAGAATATTCTACCTAGTAACAATGAAGCCACATTCTGTATCGTGTTTTTTCTCTTTGTTTCTCCCTCTCTTTTTCCCTTCCTACCACTTTTCTACTAGTCTGTCTCTTGCTTTTCTCTCTCTCTCTCTCTCTCTCTCTGTTTTTTTAATTCAAATATTAATTAAATGGATTTTAGTAGTTGATAGATTGTTTTACTTTTCAGCATACATTTGTAACCCAGGAGTTGAAACAAACCTATTAGATCCAGAAATACATAGGTATTGACACAAGCAAATAGATTCCATCAAGTGGGAGAGCCCTGTGACAAGTACATATCCCTTTAAAGTGATTCTGTCTACTAAGAACACCAGTGAAGATAATGCAGGACTCTGAAATTCAATGAATTGAAGTGCTTCACTTGTTATCAAACAGAAATTCATTTTCCAGAAAAATAAGAATGAATAGTTAAAGAACAAGATAAATGAAAACCAAGAACAATTAACACACAGCAAGATGGAATTCCATAAAATTCCATAACCTTAGCATCCTGAAATTAGTCCTGAGCACTACTGATAGCCAATAATTGGTGGAGCAGGTAGGTATATATGGATGTTATCTTTTCTGACTTGCTACACGGCCTTCAAGGAGAAAATTGAATTATACATATACATTCATATAATTCACAATATACTTAATTTGTTTATTTTAATTAGGTATATATGACAGCAGAATGCATTTTGATTAATTGTACACAATTGCAGCACAACTTTTTATTTCTCTGGTTGAACATGATGTAGCGTCGCACCATATGTGCAGTCATACGTGTACCTAGGGTAATGATGTCCATCTCATTCCACCATCTTTCTCTATTATTAATGTTTTACTTAAGTGTGGATAATTGTTATAACTAATGACCTTTTATTTACATGCTGTTTTGAACTAATTTATATTAGGCTATCCTCTTTGTATTTTAAAGTTCTTTGGGCAACATCATATAGAAAAATTCTACTACCTGAAAATTCCCTGTGCTCCATTAACTCATTTCTTCCACTCTTCCTTCAAGTCCCTGAAAACTGCTGAACATTTCTTCTTCTGTTTTGCACAATTTCATATAGTTGGAATCATACACTTTTTTTTTCATTTTCAATCTACTTTTTTTCATTAGCAATATTAATTGAAAGTTATTCCATGTCTTCTCATTCTGATATAACTTATTTATTTTTATTGATGCACTATGGGTATAATGCATGGATAAACCAGAGTTTGCTTATCCATTTACCTACTGAAGGACATCTTGGCTATGTCTGGTTTGGGGAATGATTAATAATATAACTATCAATATTCATATACAAACTTTGTATGGACATAAGTCTATAACTCATCCTATGGTAAAATGTGGTAAAACTGCAAAAGTGTTTTCTAAGTGGCTGCTCTCTTTATATTACCACAAACAATGAACAAGGGTTCAGTTGCTTCAAAGACTTGTCACCATTTGATATTGTTAGAATTTTGCCTTTTAGCCATTCTAATAGGTATGTGGTGATGTTCCACTATTACTTTAATTTGAAATTTCACAACGACTGTTAGTGTTGAGCATGTTATTTTAGCTTACTTTTCATCCATGTATTTTTTTGTTGTTGTTGTTGAGATACACAAGCATTTTGGCCACTTTTTCATAAGTTTGTTCCCATGTTGTTGAGTTTCAAGAGTCTTAATATATTTTGCATATAAGTCATTTGGATAAGATATGTGTTTCAAACATCTCATACTCTGTGATTTGACTTTTTATGCTCTTAATGTATTTCATAGCAAAAACATATTTAGTTATACTGAAATTCAATGTATCAATGTTTTCTTTTTTTTCTTTCATGGATTGTGTTTTTTTGTATACCTAAGAAGTTATTGCCAAACTGAGGCACACTTGGATTTTCTCCTTTTATATCTTCTAGAAATGTTAATAACTGTGCATTTCACACTTAGTTCCATGCATCAGTTTGAATTAGTCCTTATGAAAGCTAAGACGTCAGTGTATGATTCTTTTCCTTTTTCATTGTACACAATTGCAGCACAACTTTTCATTTCTCTGGTTGTACATAATGTAGTGTTACACCATAGGTGCAGTCATACACCATTTGTTGAAAATATTTCTTACCATTCACTTGCCTCTTCTCCATCCTCAAAGATCAGTTGGCAACATTCATATGAGTCTATTTTTGTCTTCCTATCCCATTCACTTATTTGCATACTCTTTTACTGTCATGATTACTGATTCTTTATAGTAAGCCTTGGGTAGGAAGAGTCATTTTTTAAAAAATTATTTTAAAAAATAAATTTAAAAAAATAAATTTTTCATCAATATTTTGTTTGGCTATTCTGTATCTTTTACATTTCCATGTGAACTTTAGAATTATTTAATCACATCCACAAAATAACTTGCTGGAGTTTAGTGTCCATTTAATTCACAGAACAAAAAGGTAAAAAAATATTGACTGTCCTTACACATGAACAAAGAATATCTCTCCATTTATTTTCTTTATAGAATTTCTTTCATCAGAATTTTATAGTTTTCATCATATAAATCATATATATATATATATATATATATATATATATATATATATATATATATATGTAGATTTATACCTGAGTATTTTTTCACTCCCTTATGTATTCTTACTTTTTTCTTTTATTTCCTTTTCTTTTTGGTAGGGGACTAATGTAAATGGTATTGTGTTTATGTTACAAATTTCAGTTATTCATTGCCATGTAGGATATTCCAGATACTCTTTGGGATAGTGGAAACCAAGCTATTCCTGTGCATTGACACTGTATCCCACAGTCTTGCTGTAATGGTTTATTCATTCCAAGTTTTTCCACCATTGATTCTTTGATATTTTCTATGTAGATAATTGCATCATTGATGAAGAAAAACAGTTTATTTCTTCCTGATATTTGCCTTTATTTCATTCTCTTGACTTACTATGTTTGCTAGGACTTTCACTACAGCGTCAAGAGTGGCCACAAAAACCTTTCTTGCAAATTTCTCCAACTTCTGAGGAAACTCTATTTTCCCAGTATTTAAGTAAAAATTTAGATAAAGATTTTCTGTATGTGTTCTTTATCAAGTTGAAGAAGTTCTTTCCATTCTGAGTTTGCTGAAAGTCTTTGCCATGAATAGGTATTGAATTTTTTTCAAATGTAATTTTCTGTGTTTATATAATTATATGATTTCTAATTTTTGATCTGTTACTGTGATTGTTGATTGAAATAACTGATTTTTTAAATGTTGAACAGACTTATGGACCTGGAAGAAATTCCACTTGGTTGTGATGAATAATTATTTAAATATACTATTTATTATATATTATTAAATATACTATTATGTTCAATTTATTAATATTTTGAAGATTTTCAAAACTATGTTTAGAAAAATTCTTATAATGTCTTTGCATGGTTTTGTGTACCACATAAAAATATGCATAATGTATATATGTATATAATGACTTCAGTAAAATAATTTTGATGAGTATAATAGATGATATGTTTCAAGGTTAATTGCAATGTTGGGAATTCAGTTAATAGTTAATAGTCAATAAGCTGCATCATTTATAATAAATAATTAGACCACCTTCTGGTGATATGATGTACACTGCTGTTAAATCAATTCTCATTTTCTTCAATTTGGAATACGAATTCACTGTTTATTGTGGAGGCTTAAAGACAAGTATCTTTTTATTTTAAAAAATTAGTAAATACTAGTTGTCTAAACTGATTGCATTATTTAAACTGTTTCAAACATAGATCCTCATTGAAAGTGGAAATGATGATAGTCCAAGACTCTTTGTGAAAGCTGAAGAGTTAAATAGGTAACACATATCATAGACTCTAATTCAGAGGTCACAGGAAGTGCTCATCACATGAAAGTTCTTGTCATTTCCTTTCCCCTAGCATGAGCAACCATAGGGATATCTTTCCTGGGTTACCTCCAGTTTTGAGAATTTTGTCATTTATCTTTTATTAACAACAGATATCAGAGCTTAGAACTGTACATAGTGTTTAGGCTTCATTGAGTACATGGGGCCCCATTAGTAGGAAGAGGAGGAATGTAGATCTGACTCTCCCACAATCTGTGCAAGGCCTTGTTGAACATAGCAGGGTCCAATATTGATGGCTTTGTTTCTGTCTTATCTACACTAGACAAAAAAGGCCTAAAGGAATCGATCTCTGGGTTCATATTTCTGTAATTTCAAATATTCTTTAAATACTGGTGTTCTTGTATTTTTCTCAAAAATGTAAATGGAAATAATGATGCTGCTGCTCACTGATAGTCTCATGATTTTGTTACAAGGATAGAAGAAAATGAGTTTGTTTTTATTAGGAATGCAAAGTAGTACTATTTTCCCCTGAGAAAAAAAATAATGGTAAAATTGGTGATCATTACTTGCATATTGTTAAACCAGAAGGCTGAAATACTGAAAGTCCCTACATGGTAATGTCCCTATAGTCCTGCCAATCACTAAGTTCACTTTAATCACTGTATCATGTTAATTAATTTCTCTTAGTTTTATTGATGAATTGATATATTTTTTAGATTATGTTTGTGGTGAATAATACTAATACTATATACTAAATTAAAAGTAAGGTTTATTCGGAATTATACACAACATGTATACAAGATGAGACCTGCAGATTTAATTTCTCTTCATTTTAAAACTGCCAAGATTCAAACACCTCAGCAATGAAAGTCTTTTTTGGGAGTGATGGAATTTTACATTCAAAAGAGTGTGTGTGTGTGTGTGTGTGTGTGGGTGGGTGTGTGCACACGTGCACACGCAGTGTGTAGACAATAAACACATAGAATGTAAAGATATATTGATTTCAGGCTATGAGGGATTTTGGGTAATTTAACGAGAAAATAAGCAAAGGAGGTCACAACTTGGCAAACAGTTTTTTAAATATAATAAAAATATCTGCCACAAAATGCCAGCATATAAACAAGAATAAATTTTTCACAAGTATGTTCCTGAGTTTTTGGAATATTGTTCTAGATACCATTATGTATTTTTAAAATTAAAAAAAATTATTTTTGCTGTAAAGAAACTCAGAATCTATTAGGTGAAAAAGAAAAAAAAATCACAGCACCACAAAACATAATGATAAGTCCTATAGTTGAAATACTTACCCAACATATAGTGTTTATATGTGTGAGAAGTAGAGTGCAGGGGTCCTAAAACAAAATAGATGAGGGGAAAATGTGCTTCTGAGTTCTATCATATTGATAGGAGTTCTGCATGGTTGAGTGCTAGTATGCTAGGCATTTTGGGAAAAAAAATTCAAGGCAAAAGTAACAAGTTGTGAAAAGTGTGAAGTTTTGGAATTTTTTAGCAAATAGATGGAAAATATTTTATGTGCTCAGAACACAATTTTTATGACATGAAAGAGGCAAGGTAAAACTGAAAGTGCACTAAAGGGAAATCCTGCCAGGTTATGTCAGCCAATAGTAAAGCTTGCAGACATATTTTTACTCTGTGGGCCAATTAAATGAGTGTGATGTTACGAGAAGTGAATGTTAGAAAGATAATTCTCTAGTGTCAGGAAACGTAGAAAATCCTGTCTTTCATATCAGGATACTTGGCAATAACCTTTTAACAAAATTTACTTCAACTGGAAAAGTATATACTTGTTCAACTCTCATTAATCTTGGTATAGAATGTCCACAAGTGCTGGGTTATTCCAGTCCCTGAGAAACTGTAACAGACGGGAAGGAAGAAATGTTCTTCAGCTAAGTGTGATGTGTCAGTCTCAGCCCTGAGAAATGATGTGTTCTTTTTTTCTGTCAGAATAAAGACACTTGCCACAGTCCTCTAAAGGAGAAAGAAAATATCAGTGATATTATCATCAACCACAAAGTCTGTAAGTGAAGAATGACCAGTCATGCATTTGGAGCTTAATCATGGGTGAAGGCCTCTCTGATCTTGTTTCCTAATGAATATTTGCTGTTAAGAATGCTCTATTAAAATAAGAAGAAAGCTCACCCTTCAAGGATGAAATGACTCTTGGTTTAATATTTCCAAATTGCTTCTACCTTAAGTAAAGCATACAAGGATTGGAATAAAATAAATACTGGCAATGTGTGGTGTTTTGCTTTTTTAAAAAACAATAATTCTAACTTATTTGTTCAATGTCAAGTAAATAAAATAATTAAGTTAGTACTTGATAAGGAGAAAGAAACACCCCTGATATTTTGCAAAATACTCTATCAAATATTAACATCAGCAAGCTAAACTGAAAGGTTCATCCATTTCTTACAAGGACACAGATTTTTTTTTTTTTTGGAAAGCAAAATATTTGTCAAAGACAATCAATTAGAGGTATTTAATAGTAGTAACACCTCAAAACCAAATGCGACCCAATGTGTCAGAATTTCAGAGCAGAATTAAAGGAAGGATTAGCTGAGATCCTCCAGTTGAAGAATGCAGAACATGGAAAAGCTGGGCAACTTCCCCATTACCCCTGTTTCTGTTATGTTTGCCTACCTAAAAAAACTGTCACAGAACTTAAACAGCAACAATGTCATCATGTTTTGCAGTTTAAAATCCCAAGCAAACCTTAGCTTAGCTAGGTATTCTATTCTACATAGTATTGACCGGAGTAGGCTGGACTGTGAGATCCAATATGACTGGGCAGTTAGAAGCCCGGGCTCATCTTTTTCCACATGTGCCCTCTATTAGGGCATTAGATCTTCCTCTATGGCAGAGTAGGTATCCAAGAAACCAAGACAGATGCAAACAGTCTTCTTAAACCCAGGTTTAAAACTAGTATGGTATTTATTATATCCCCATATCCCAAGTCAACACTTGGCAGAGACAAGGGAAGTTGAGCACATTTTTTAAAGAAACAAGTGTCAAATAATTTGTGAACATTTTTAATATACCCTCAGCCTACAAGTCAGAAGCAAGAGAGAATTTTCTTCAGTCTTGCAGCCAAGTTTGCACTTATAAGGAATAACAGTGCCCAGGTGGCTAGCAATGCTTGAAAGGAACTAGGAGGAGATAAGTATAATAGAATAGTTCTCTAGCTTGCTGAATCATATTTAGACTCATCTCAAATCCAACTTCCACTGGACATAATGGAGAACAAATGTCCCAGGAGCCACTTCCACTCTTTTCCTCCAAATATAGAGGGCTGAAGGGGTAAAGAAAATAAATTTCTTCATTGTTATACAAAATTACATATAAGAGGAAGTGAGGGGAAAGGGAAAAAAACAAGAGAGAGAAATGAATTACAGTAGATGGGGTAGAGAGAGAAGATGGGAGGGGAGGGAAGGGGAGGGAGAATAGTAGAGGATAAGAAGGGCAGCAGAATACAACATACACTAGTTTGGCAGTATGTAAAAAAGTGGATGTGTAACCTATGTGATTCTGCAATCTGTGTACGGGGTAAAAATGGGAGTTCATAATCCACTTGAATCAAATGTATGAAATATGATATGTCAAGAGTTTTGTAATGTTTTGAACAACTAATAATTAATTAATTAATTAATTAATTTTAAAAAAAGAAATTTCTGAAGAGAGGAGAACATTTAAAATCCTCTTCACCATGAAGGGTATTCAATGATTCAACAAACATGTGAGATTATCCTTTATAAAAAAATTAATATAATAATGAATTAGCTTTCAAAATATGATTCTGCTTGAAGACACAAGGAAAGTCATTTCATCCATATATCTAGAATAAGTCATTGTGATTGAAAGTATAGAATAGGAAAAAATAAAGATAATTCAGCAATTAAGTCAAATGTTTATAGTAATAGCTTTTTTGGATAGTATATCAAACACTAGCAAGTACCAAATTATTAAGCTAAATATTGAGGCTGAGTAATTGCCTCATAATACCACAAAACAGTTGGAAAATATGGAGTAAAGATTTATAACAGTAAGAGGGTATTCCCAATGGAAAGAATAGACTGAGTACTGAAGAACTTACAGGAGAAGAAGAAATATCTCATTATCAAAATGATTGGCAAAGGGAGTAACAATTACTGGACATCATGAATTTAAGGAAACTCATCTGTAGACAAATTGTGGAGTAGTTTCAGAATGCCTACTATAAAGAAATGTAGTTAAATTCCAACAGTCAGAAAATAAAGATACTGACTAAGGAACTGAATCACATTGTCCTAGGTGGGGTGTATTTTGACATATCATATACACATAGGTGCAACACATTACATGTTTGGCCCCATTCTTGTTGTTGAACATAATGTGGAGTTACACTGGTTGTGTAGTTATATATGAGCATTGGAAAATTAGGTCTGCTTTACTCCACTGTCAAGTATATAAAAAAACAATGAATAAAAAAATGACTTCTTCAAAACAAAATGAATAAATAATCAATATATATTTTTAAAAGCCAGTTGTTGAAGTTATCCCAGGCTGACCATTTCATACTTGTATAGCATAGGACATTAACTGTACCCCAGTTTTCTTATCTGTAAAATGAGGATAGCTACTTGTCTTATTAGTTGCAGTTAGGGTCATTAAATTAGGCAATATTTGTAAATTGATAGTACTCTTTAGTACTAGTACATAGTGAGATTTTGTTTTCATGATTGATTTTAAATATTCTTAGCAATATAATTTGGAAGAGGACTTGAAGGACTGTGAGAATTTTTCAATAAAATCAATATTCTCAACTACAGAAGATACAGTTCATTAGAGAAAAATAATGGAATCCAGGCAGAGTACTAGAGACATATAAGTCAATGATAACTTCTGTGACTTGAAAGTGTCACCCAAAGGCCCAGATGTCGAAGCTTTGGACCCCAGTCTGTCAAACCACTGGGAGAGAGTGGAACTTCTAGAAGGTGGGATCTAGTAGAAGGAAGTTGGGTTACTGAGGTCATCCTCTTTAAGGCAATATTGGGACCCCGACCCTTTCCTGATTCTTTCTTTTTTGCTTCCTGGCTACCATGAGGTGAACAGTTCTCTGCCATGTGCTCTCACCATGATGTACTCTGCTGCTGCAGGCCCAAAGCAACTGCATCAAGTGACCATGAACTGAAATCTCTGATACACTGAGCCAAAATAAACCTTTTCTCCTTTTAGTTTTTTTTTACCTTAGTTATTTAGTCATAGCAACAGGAAACCGAGTAACACAGTGGCCAAAGATATGGAGACTAAAATAGGGTTGTTAAAAATTAAAGTTTTATAAACTTTCCAGTGTTCATATATAACTACACAACCAGTGTAACTCCACATCATGTTCAACAGTGAGAATGGGACCAAAACAGCAGAAAACTAAAATTCCTGATGTTTTCAATATACTCATAGAAAAACTAAAATACTCTTCAAGAAACTGTTAGAATTAATAAATTTGGTAAAATTGCGGGATTAAAATCAATGTGCAAGGTTCAGCTGTGTTTTTATTCATTCACCAAGAGACCTCTAACAGAAAGAGAAATTAAGAAAAAAATTCCATTTTCAATGACAAGAAGAAGAAACTACTTTGAATTTAACTTAATCAAGGAGGTGAAAGATCTGTATACTGAAAATTAGAATACACAGATGAATTAAATTTAAAATGACACAAATAAAAGGAATAAAATAACATGTTCATGTGTTAGAATAATTACTACTGTTAAAATGTCAATACAACTTGAAGTGATCTGCAGATTCAAGACAATAACTTTCAAATTTGTAATGACACTCTTTATAAAAATAGAAAAACAAATGTAAAATTCATATGGAACCACAAAAGATCTTGGGTAGTCAAAACAATCTTGAGCAAAAAGAACAAAGCTGAAGACCCCATTCTTTCTGACTTCAAATTATATTGCAGTTAGAGTAATCAAAACTGTGTTGCTGGCTTAAAAGCAGACCCATAGCCACTAGGGCAGAAAAAGAAAATAATAAATATACAAACAATAAATATACAAACATTTACCACCAACTTTTCACTAAAAGGTGCTGGCAAAACTGAAAAAAAAAAAAACATCAAAAATTGAAGTTAGATCTATATCTCTCACCATAATCAAAAATCAACTAAAATGCAGTAAAATAAAACTTGAAACTATGAATCTCCCTGAAGAAAACATAGAAAAAACTTCTATTAACTTTGGTCTTAATAGTGATTTCACGGCTATGATACCAAAAACACAAACAACAAAACACAATCAGGCAGGCATGCCTTTCTAATGTTAAACTAAAAAAAAACTTCTGCACAACAAAGGAACAAATGAACAAAAGAACATCCTACAGAATAGAAAAAAAATGCACACTATAACTGTTAGGACATCAATCTCCAAATTTATATACTTTCGCAAAACATATGATTCAAAATACAAATAATCCTACAAGAAATGGGTGAAGGACCTAAGTTGATATTCCTCGAAGAAAGGAGTTCAGATGAAAAAAATATATGAAAAAAATGCACAAAACATCTGTTATTCATTGATGTGATATCAGCTTACATCTTTAAGTGGTGCATGCCTGTAATCCCAGTGACTTGGAAGGCTGAGGCAGGAGAATCACCTGTTTAAGGCCAGCCTCAGTAATTTAGAGAGGTCCTAAGCATCTTAATGCGATCTTGTCTCAAAATAAAAACTAAAAAGGATTAGGGATGTATCTCACTGGTAGAGCCTCACAGCGCCATTCCCCATACCAAAAAAAGATTAAAAAGTTGCTGGGCTCATGCAGAAAAACTAACATTTGCACACTATTGGTGAGATTGTAAATTGATGCAGGCATGAAAAATAGTATGGAAGTTCCTTAAAAAAATTAAAAACAACCCCCCAGCAATACTGTTCTGGGTGTATTTCTGAAAAAATTAAAAAGAGGACTTCAAAGAAATTTCTACATTCCCATATTCTTTGCACTGCTGTTCATCATAGACATGGAAACAGCCTAAATGTCTTTTTGACAATTGAAAGGATAAATAAAGTATAGTGTATATATTCAATGCAATATTATTCAACCTTAAAAATTGAAGGAAATCTTGCCGTTTGCATCTATAGACATAGATAGAGGGCATTATACTAAGCAAAATAAGTGAGACATGGAAGAATGCTGCATGATCTTACTTACATATGGAATGTAAAGTACTCAAATTCATACAAACAGAGTGAAATGAGTGTTTCCATCATCTGAACGTAAGAAAAATAATGTGATCTTGGTTACAGGGTACAAAGTTTTGCATATATGAGATGAACACCGTGGTGATCATAGTTTTAAAGTACTCAAAAGTATATTGTATCCTTAAAAATCTGTTAAGAAGATTGATCTTAAGTTCAATCTCACCTGCATCACTCTCAAATGGCAGGTATGTAGAAGTGATAGATATGTTAATAAGCTGGAATGTAGTGATCATTTTATAATGTGAACAAACTGCAAGCATTAAACTGCACACCTTAAATATATAAAATGCTTATATATTTTAAACTATTAAAAATTCAAAAGCATGAAGCTAACAAAATATATGCAGGATCTATATTATGAAAACTACAAAACTCTACTAAAAGAATCAAAGAAGATTTAACTAAACTGAGAGATAATAATGATTTGAAAGTGTTTATGATGTACAGATGTCAATTCTTCCTTAAGGTTAATCATCAAAATTCCAACAATCTATTTTGTGATTATCAACAATCTGATTGTTAAGTTTATATGGAAAAACAAAATACGGAATAGCCAGCATATTACTATAGAAGATGAGCTTTGGAGGACAGCATCTTCTAATTCAAAACTTACCATAAAGCTACAGGGATCAAGACACTGTGATATTGCTAAAACAATAGCCACATAGATCAGCTTAGGAAGCTCAGAAACAGACTTAAATGTATGTAACCAACTGAACTTGGATAAAGGAGAGGAGGAAATTCACTAGAGAAAAGAAAGATATTTCAACAAATGGTACAACGTAATGTTCACATGCAAAAATCAAAATCAATCTAGATACCTTTCACAAAAGTTGATCTAAAATATATCATAAATATGAATGTAAAATGCAAAAATGTAAAATCTTTAGAATACAGCAGAAAAGAAAATCCAAGTGAACTTAGATTTATCAATGAGTTTTTAGGTACAACATAAAAAAGCTAAATAAAAGACAAATAATATATTGACCTTTTAGTAAAATTAAAACCTTTTTCTCTATGAAAGACATTATCAAGTGAATAATAAAATAAGCCATACATTGGGAGAAAATATTTACAGAGCACATATTTATTAAGTCTTATATACAAAATATAAAAAGAACTCTTAAAAATAAGACTACAAACATTCCAATAGTCAGAGGATTTCAATAGACATCTAATCAAAGAAAATGACTAATGAGCACCTAAAAAGATTTTCAATATAATTTGGCGTTATGAATTGTCAAGATAAAACCACAATGAGATTCTACCATACTCCTATTTAAAATGAAAAAAAAAAAATTAGAAAAGACAAGACCAAATGGTGAAAAGGATGTAGAACTCTATGAACTGATGAGAATACAGTGTAGCACAACTGTTTTGGAAAAGAGTTTGGCAGTTTCTTGCAAGGATAAATTACTCACACCAAGTAATTCAACATTTATACTCTGTGGTATTTACCTATTTGATATGAAAAGTTATGTTCTTGTACAATCTGAAAACAAAAAAAAAATGCTTATTGAAGCTTTATTCATAATTATGAAAAAGAAACAACCTCAGTGACCTTCAATGGGTGAATAGATAATTGAGCTGTTGTACATCCAA
This sequence comes from Marmota flaviventris, assembly GCF_047511675.1. Taxonomy (NCBI): domain Eukaryota; kingdom Metazoa; phylum Chordata; class Mammalia; order Rodentia; family Sciuridae; genus Marmota; species Marmota flaviventris. The sequence continues at coordinate 111,144,380 of NC_092498.1, read as the reverse complement.
ATAATGAAATGTTGCTTTGTAATAAAAAGAAATTATCTATCAAGTTATGAAAGTACACACAGGAAGCTTAAATGCATACTTTTCCTTGTGAAAGAAGCCAATTTGAAAAGGCTACCTACTGTATTGTTCTGTCTATATTATATTTTAGTACAGGTAAAACTTTAGAGACACCTAAAATATCAAACTTTTAGGAATGTAGGGGAAAGTACAAGTTATGCATAGGTGAGTGAAATACAGGAGATTTATATGTAAGGATAGTGAAGTAACATCCTACAGAAGTAGGTTGTTCTAGTGGTGAATACAGTATGGCAAGAATTTCCAAAATTCATACAACTTTACAGGACAAAGGATAACCTTAGTATGTGCAAATTAAGGGAAAACAAAAAACAAAAACAAAACAAACAAACAAACAAACAAACAAAAAACCTCTTCAGCAGGTCAGGGAAACCCAGGAATATGACAAGAGAATCTAACTGTTCTACAAACATATTAACTCCACTGAAGGGCTGGAGAACTGAGTGCAGACTAAATAAAAATGAGTGGAATCTGCTGTGAATGTAAAGATAAAAGGTCTTTCCCATAAGTACTACAGTCTAATATTTAAAGTTATTTAGTCTGGGTTAATAATTCAGAATCTGCCTATGCAACTATATTGGAATTCAAGATGATAGGAACCAGGTTTGTAACAGTTAGAGGGTAAATTTACAAATCAGTAAGGAGAGGAATCTGAAAGGATCTATGTGGCAATAATATATGTATGTAAACATCATTAGGAAGTCACATTTAACCAAATATACATGCAAATACATATATATATATATGTATATATAACAAATATAAAGTTTTCATATACAGATCACAATACACACATGGATTTTGTTGTTCCATCAGCTGAAAGAAACTAAGAGAAATGACACTCTTATAGTAAGACATATACCTAACAACCAGATCTTGCCATATAATGCCAATTTTAAAAATAAGGGCTCCTTGGAGAAATTACTGCATTGAACACAGGAGCAGGAAAAACACAAGTTAATTCTCAGGTATCTTATATTGTAAGAAAGTGTGGCAGTGCTCAAATATGTAAATAAGTAAATAAAAACACGAATAAGCACTGATTGTGGTATATCATAGGGATTCAGAAGGCAATACAATGGCCAAATCTGGAAAAAAAAACTGGAGCAATAGAATAGTGAAAATAGTATTTTAGGTCCAAAATGAGTATCTATGAATTTATGGTGATATGACAAAAGATTTAATAAATTAATAAATGTGGGAATGGGAAAACAAAATCTCTCCTGAAAAATAAAGACAAATATGTTGACACTCAACCCTAAAAAATAGTGAGCATGATTTCATAGTCATTAAGGGTGGGCCATATATAGTGACTCCTTTCTAAAGAGAATGCTATAGAAGAGCTGGGGGAAGAGTAGTAAGTCTATAGTGAAGAAACCTGATACACCTACCTCCACCAGGTGATCTACATCAACATCAATAGTCACAATCAGGTTAATAATATGTAAGCTTGTTCTGATGAGGTAGAAATGTCACTTTCCCTCTACAATTTTCTTCCAGAAACCCAATCTAGTCATTAGAAAAATTTCAATAGAGAGACATCCTAAAATACACCTCACTACCACTCCTTGAAACTGTCAAGTAATCAAAAGCGTGGTAAGCCCCCCACCCCCCCCCAAAAAAAATGCCACCACCCAAAGAAGCCTAAGGAGCAACAACAAAATGTAATGTAATGGGATTTTTTAAATGAGATCCTAAAATAGAAAATAATGTTAAATTAAAGTAAATGAATCTGAATAAACCATAGATCTTAGCTGATAATATATAAATATTGGTTTATTAATTGAGTCAAAAGAACCTTACAGACATAAAATTTGGGTAAAAGGAGAAACCAATGTATATATGTGGGGATATGAGAAATACTCTCTGCCTGATTTTTCTGTAAATACAAGTTTCTTCTAAAAGTAAATCTATTAGTTGAAAAAAAAGGGAGTGTTCCAATGCCCAGTGAGTCTTAGAGTTTGGGATTTATTAAAAAAAAACAAAAAACTTAGGAGGTATTTGAGTTGTGTTGTTAAGAGAATGCTAGTAATCTTTGCAAGTACATTTTAGTTGAAAGAAGTGGTATAAATGTCAAAAAAAAAAAAAAAAGAGAGAGAGAGAAAGAAATGAACATTGAGGTGGACTTGATGATGCATCTAGTTAGACTGTAAACTTTCTGAAAGAAAGTATTAATTGTTATTCTCTTAGAATTCTCCAGCTGTGATTTATATGTTTCAGACATCCAATGCATATTAGTTAACATGTGAAATCATTTAAAAAAACAAATTAATTATTATTTGTCAAGGGCTTGAAGGTAGGAAAATTCCTCCAAGCTGATTGTGATGGGAGTTGTTTTTTTAGCTTTCTTTAAAGTGTCTTCATATATATTCCCATTTTAGATTTTAGAATTTGGTGGGTCTGTCAGTGAAATTTATTTATACTACTGAAGCTGTAACTTTGCCTATTTCTTTATTTTTAGCCAGAATTGTTCAGTTTTGAGGGGATAGTGTAGATTCATTTTTCTAGCTAAAGAAGTTCCAAAAAACTTGTCTCAGTGTTTTCCACTAAGTCTGTTTTAAATTTTTTAAAAAAAGAAAATGATACCAATAAACAACAATAACTTTAAAGACAGTATGTGGGCATATATGTACATCCAGAAATGGATTGCACATCTCAATTCAGGAATTCACTGACAGTGTATAGGTGCATATATTAATAATATATTAATAATACATTATATCTAGCTAAACTGTAAAGCCAAATTAGATGCCCTTCAGTGGATGAATGGATAAAAAATGTGGCATATATACACAATGGATTTTTACTCAGCAATAAAAGAGAATAAAATCATATCATTTGCAGGTAAATGAATGGAATTAGAGAATATAATGCTAAGTGAAGTTAGCCAATCCCCCAAAAAACAAATGCCGAATGTTTTCTCTGATATAAGGAGGCTGACTCATATTGGGGTAGGGAGGGGGAGAATGGGAGGAATAGATGAATTCTAGATAGGACAGAAGGGAGGGAGAGGAAGGGAGGAGCCAGGGGATTAGCAAGGATGATGGAATGTGATGGACATCATTATCCAAAGTACATGTGTGAAGGTGCAAATTGGTGTCAACATACTTTATATACAACCAGAGATATGAAAAATTGTGCTGTATACTTGTAATAAGAACTTTAATGCATTTTGCTGTAATTTATATTTTTTAAATCAATACAAAATAAAAATTAAAAAGAAAATAAATGAGTAACAAACAAGCACAAAAAATAATACATTATATCATCAATTATACATGTATGTGTACATGTGTATACACATGTATTTATATGCATATGTATTAATATTTTAAGAGATCTCAGAAAGTGACAATCACTAACATCATCACAGCTAACACTGACATTAGTACATATTTAAAGTGGTTATGATTAGAGAAATAATAAGATATTATCCAACACTGAAGCCTCCTGAGTCATATAAGTTAACCTATGAGGCCTGGCATAACATTAACTTACTGCATGAATTCTTGTGTACATTTAGTTTATCCAGACTCCACATCATTGCCTGTAAGGGGAACAATAATTTTTCCTAATAATTTGGCTCATATCAGTATTAAGTCTGACTATATACAAGGAACTGAACATACTTCCTAACATAATAAGACCTCAGTAATATATTATTTTTATTATCGTAGTCTTGTGAAGATATTATTTTGTGTGTTTCTTTCCCCAACAGTCTCATAATACAGGAATATTGTTGATAAGATAACATTCTGGAGGGAATGAACTTCTCAGAATACAGCATAAAAAGCAAGTCCTCAGAGACCATCCAACTATCCTCATATGTATCTTCTCTTTCAAATATTATGAACAGGAAAAAGAAAATACCATGAAACCATGTGTTTAATGTCAAATTTTACTAAACTACTTCTACTATAAGGTAGGGACTAAACAGTCACATAGAAGAATAAGGGAATGCCAAACAGGATATTCTGGTCTAATTCAGGTCATCATTTAAGATCATTAGTACTGTTTATCTATGATCTTGCTTAGTTCTTTGTCAAAGAATAATTAAAAGCATTGAAATTTCAATGTATAAATGGTTCCATAAGCTCTGATCATTTTCCTCCTCTAATGTAATGTTTTAAAGCTAAATAATGGTGAAAGTCAGCTGACACTAATTATGCTTTTTAAATCATGTGCATTCTTCTAACTTTAGTTTTTGATCAGGATCCCAGCTTAGAAATTAGTTGATATAATTGTGACACTCTCATAGAGATACTTTTTTTTCTTGCATACTTGTGTCATATAAGATTATTATAATGAAAAATGGGGCAGCTATTTTTAGTAGAATTTTTACAATTCTCAGTATAGTCAATTCCTTGACAAGGACATATTATCCATGTTGATTACCCAGCTGTTTTAGAGAACTCTAATATTCTGGTAAGCTCAATAAATCTTAAAAAAATTTAAAAAGAGACTGCTATAATTTTCTCTGGATTTCAGAGTTTATATAGATCTCCTGTTTGTTTTTAAATTATTTCTGTTATTGGAAGAGGATTCAAATAGAAATACATCAACATGTTATGGACAAAATTGAAATTTTGTTATTTATAACATTTAAAAAATAATGTCCCTAAAATTAATATACTTTAATATTTTATATTGCAACTTATCATTTGATTTAGAAACTGATTAAAATTATATTTGGATAAATAATTTTATGCCAGGAGAAATGTTGATCAAGAAGACTTATTGTTATATAACTCAAAAAGAATCACAAAACCAAATAAAAAGTACAAAACTATATCATCTGCAAAAGATAAAAGGAGAAAATATAAGTTAGTCTGGGTTTGATAATAAGTTTTAAATCCAAAACACACACAAACACACACACATACACATACATACACACACACACACACACCATGAAAGAAAAGCATTCATATGATGAATTTCGTTATAATCAAAAACTTGTCTATGAAAGACATTCTTAAAAGTGTGAAAAGTCATTAGACTGGAAGATAATGTTTTCAAATTACATATCTTAAAGGATCTGTATGCAAAATGTACAAGAAACTCTTAAAATATAACAATAGGAAAATAAAGAAACCCATGACAAAAAAATGGGCATAAGATCTTAATATACTACTCACCAGAGAAGATAATGGATGGAAAATAAGCATAGAATAAGATCTTCCACTTTATATGTCATTAGGAAATTGCAAATCAAAATGACAATTTGGATGGCTAAGTCAACATACCAACCAAGTGATGGCAACTATGTGGAGCAACAAAAAAAATCTCATGCATTGCTTGTGGGAATAGAAAAGCATGAAGCAATTGTAGAAACTCTTTAGGGTTTCTTACGAATTTAAACTTAGTTCTACTAGGTAATTATGTGCTGCAGTGATAGCCGTTTACCAAAACATGTTAAAGATGTATGTCCACACAAAATCTCGTCATTGACCTAAATTGAAAGAAGCCAAAATGTCCTTCAATGGGTAGACAAACTGTCACACATTCATACAGTGAAATATTATTTAGAAAGAAAGAAAGAAAGAAAGGAAGGAAGGAAGGAAGGAAGGAAGGAAGGAAGGAAGGAAGGAAGGAAGGAAGGAAGGAAGGAAGGAAGGAAGGGACTATCGAGTTATGAAAAGACATAGAAGAAATTCCAATGCATATTTCTAAGTGGAGAAAAACAACCAGTCTGAAAAGGTTATATACTATAGGATTCCCACTATAAGACCTGCTAGAAACAGTGAAAAATGTAGAGACAACTGAGAGTTCTGTCATGGGTTCTGGGGACAGAGGGAAGGATGAATGAATGGGTCACAGGGTATTTCCAAGATATTGAAACTATTTTGTGTGTTTTCTAATGGTTGATACTTATCTTTATGTAAATACATACAAACCCAGGGAACCCAAAGAATGAACTCTGATTTATTGACTGTAACACATATTCCACCCTAATGCAATATCCAAATAAAATATTAAAAGTGTTGGGAGAGAGGGAAACTCTATGGGAACTTTCTGTTTTTTTTCTATTCAATTTTTTTCTGTAAAACTATATCTATATCTATCTATCTATCTATCTATCTATCTATCTATCTATCTATCTATCTATCTATTGTTTGCCCCTTGCCTCATTTGTTCTTGGTTCCTACTTTATCTCCTATTTTAAGGCAAAGTGTCACATTATGTACTTATGATTCATTCATATTTTTTGAAGAATGATCCATGTTTGCTAACAAGCTGAGCATATTTATTCTTTCAACTGTGGAGTTCCCCCCATTGTATTTACTAATACTCTTGGTGGACTAGCATCACTTTGAGAGTTAGGGAATTGGCCATTTTACAATAAAAACTATTTTTCTGCCTCAATCTCTATGCATTGTTGGATTTAATATGCTTTTTCTATACTTGAAACAACTGTCTGGATTTCCAAAGTATTATGAAAATATATACATATGCTGAAAATGTTTAATGTATAAATTGTTGTGATTCTTTCAATTAATATTTCAGAAGTAAAAACATTCTCTCTCTGTATGTATATACAAATATACATACATATATACACACACACATATATGCACATACACACAAACACATCTAGCTAAGTTTCTCAAAATATAAAACCTTCCTTTAATTGGGGTTGCTTATAGATTAATTTCCTGAGAATTTATATTTCAAAATAGTAAGTGGAATAGTTCTTTATCTATTTATCTCAACTTTCATTTCCATTATGGCAGTTGTAAAGCCTTCTAGGTGAATTTTATACATTTCTTTGGCTTATAACTTCCTAAGATACATTAAAATTGTATTGCTTCCTTAGAGGGTATCTTATGTCTTTGAGTTAAAATTACCAGTACACATAAGTTTTAGTATTAAACCAATGGAAATATTTCTGACCTCACTTATTCCTGTGGTCATCTGTTGTTGCTGCTGTTTTTCCCCAGCTATATCATATATTATTTCAAAATAATAACTTTTTCCTCCAGTGTATACAGCTTTTGTTTCTTCTTACTAAGTAGAAGATAAAACAGTGAATATCCTTTTATTATTCCTTATTCTGAAGAGAGGTCTCCACTGCTTTCCTAATAAGTACATAATTATGGATTTATTTTATCAGCCTGTCATCTATCAATTTTCTCTTCTTCATCCCTCTCTAATCTCTAATTTATTAATCATCTATTTTCTATCAATCATGCATTATCACCTTTTCTTTCTCTCTCTCATCTATTACCAATCTCTCTCATCTCTTATCTATCAATTGCTCTGTTCATGGATATGTCATCTAGTTATCTATTGCCTATCAATTTGTCATCTATATGCCTATTTATTGTCCTAAAAACCAATACACAACTAAAGAAGCTTTCTTACTATTATCATTTTGTTTATGTAGTTTATTATAAAGTGTTGAATATTATGACTGAATGTTTTCATCTGCATTTTAGAAATAATTATAAAATATGTATTTTAAATTAATTAATTTGGCAAATCACATTACTTATGCTAAATCATCTTGGAATTCTTAGGATAAACCTCAATTGATTATAATCATTATCTTACATCTGCTGTTGTATTTAGTTTGTTAATAATTTATGTGTTTCACATCTATATTCATACTTGTAATGATAATTATTGTTTTAGCTTTACCTCCTTTTAGGTTATGGTAGATTCAAAATATGAAATTGACCATTATTAGCAGTATGTATCTACACAAATAACTATAGAAGCTTTATTCTTCATCATCAAAAACTGGAAACAATCCGAATGTCCATTGTTAAATATATGATCAAATAATGTTATATTCATATGATAGAGTACTACTTATCAATAAAAATTACAATAGCAAAAAACAAACTAATAGCACAAGCAACAATGTAGATGAGTCTCAAAATCATTTTGTTGAGTAATAGAAGTCAAACTTTAAAATGCGTATTTTATGTAGAATTTTCGAAAATGTCACTCAATCCATTCTGACAAACAGAAGATCAGTCGTTGTCTGGGACCAGTTAAGCAGGATTGATTAACAGAAAAGAAGCATGAAATATCTTCTACAATAATGGAATGTTTCTTTTTTCTGACAGTAGATTAATTCATGTATACATATGTAAAACATGCTGAATCATATCTTCTAAATGGACGTGGTTTTTAATACATAAATCATACTCAATTAAAATTAATTTTAAAAATGAGTCCACTGTCTTATATACCTATGTTATTATTGGAAAGTCCAATATTAATACAGTTTAATTTTGTTTATTATCTGTTCTTACATTATGGTAATAATAGTTTTTCTTGGTAACTATTAGATTTTCATCATACTTCATTTGTGTATTAGTTTTCCATTGCTGTAATGAAATACCAGAGACAGACTAATTTTAGGAAGTTTTATTTAGCTTCCAGTTCTAGAGATTCAAAGGCATAATGCTGATATCAGCTTAGTCCTGGAGAGGATCTCATGGTGAATGACATCACAGTACAAGGAAGAGGCAGAGATCACAGCAGCAAACAAGAAAATCAGAGAGACTCCACCAACCCTTCCCAGGACATTTCCAATTGACCTAAGTATCTTTCATTAGGCCTCACTTCTTAAAGTTTCTACTGCCACAGTGAGGTCCTAATCTCCGACATATGAACCTTTGAGGGACAAAGCACATCTGAACCATAGCAGTCTGGTTTCAGACTTTGTTTCCTATTACTCAAATTATGACACTCCATACAGCATTTAAATCAGAAAGTCTTCACTTTTTTAATATGGAAGAGTTTGTTGTCATGATTTATCCAAATATTTCCCCTGCCTTGATGGGTTTTCTTTTTTCACAAACTTTATTATGGGAGTTTTTATATCTGAATTTGGAAACTCAACTTATATCATTTGTATTTTCTGTTTCTTTATTCTTCTGACTTTTAGCAAATTCAGCATCTAATTCTCCAATACTAATTTATTCTTTAACAATATTTATCCTACTTTTTGTCTAATTTTTAATGTACTTTTCTCAGAATATTTAATTCTATTATATATTTAAGTTTATGAGAGAAAAAAAAATATATATATATATATATATATATAATCCCATAGGTGTGTGTGTGTGTGTGTGTGTGTGTGTGTGTGTTATCTCCTTAAATTCAGTCATATTTTATTTCACTCAGTAGCTGTTATAATAATCTTTGTTACTGGTGGTTTGTGTAGTCTAGTTGTTTAATTTTTTCATGGTGGTTTTATTATTCTGGTACCTAATGATTTCAGCTTGTGGATGCATATTACATTGTGGTAGGCAGGATTCCAGTCATCACAAATGACTGAGATCACAATCAATTGCTGTTAGTCCTGAAATGAAGATTCAGTGTTTTACTTTGTATTTCAGTGTTTTATTCTGTATTTCCCATGGATAAAAATTTTTGAGTAGGCACTGTCTAGTTTTTATTTTTCCTATGTGTGGTGGTTGCGGTATCTATGAGACTGGGTAGAGACATAAATGATGAAGATGGTATATGTTCCTGGATCAGTTATTCTCCTTTTCCTTCTTTCTCAAGCAAGCTCCTTGTCTTCCACACCAGCCTCAGGGGCAACAATATTGTCCAACAACAACAAAACCAACCAACAAACAAAAAGTAAGATTCCAGTGTAGAATTTAAAAATCTTTCTGCACACTATTGATCATTATTGCAAAAATCTTTAATTATCTGATTAATTGATTAATTTATGTAATGTAGCTCCTAGAATGTTTGTCAAATGGGTAGGGCTTGTGTATAATTGACTCAGAATTGAAACTGCAATTTTGATTCTAGTGGATATTAAAAAATTATGTGTTTAATGCATTATAAAAAATAATGTAAACTGGGTCTCTTTCTAATAGATAGCATTACTTTCTTGAGACTACAACAATCCCAGGAACAAAAATCTAATGATACATTACCTCTTCCAACAATTTTTACCCAAGTGAATTGAAAAGCTGAGGCAGGAGGTAGGTTTGCAGCTGAGTGGGAGCACAAACCTGGCTGACCAGCTCAGACTTCTAACACTCAGCACTCTAGTGTGTGGTAGGAACAATGCAGGGCCACCAGTTCTGGCCCTACCTCATGTGAATTTGTGCTCAATTGCCAAGCTCAATTGTAGAAGAATTTTAAACTGTTTCCCCAAAATGATAAACTCAGTGAAACTTCCCTCACATTTGGTATCAATTAATCATAATTTCCTTCTTCAGTTTTAACCCCAGTGCTGTTGTATATCCTCATATGTAGCTTTAAAATTATTTATGGAAAGTTGAGAGAGAGGCACTAGGTAATTTTAGATAGAACAAATGTACTTCTCAAGATTTCTCCTTCTTTTATATTTTAAAATTTTATTTTATACTTACCACTCAAGCTTTCTAGAATGTGAGTTGAGAAGCCAAAAACATTCATCATAGTCTGATCTTGAAAAAGTTTTCGACATAAACACTATTTTCTCCTCCTTTTCTTTTTCCCTTTCTTTTTCCTCTCGTTCCCTTCCCGTTTCCTTTCCCCTCCTCTTCTTAATATAGTAATTATTCATCTTCATTTATAATTTCAAAAATAATATAATCACATTTCTCTGAAAACACAGAATTTGGAGTAAAATTACTCATGACCCATCTAGTGTGTTGATATGTGAGAGTCTGGTTATTTTTTCCACATACAGAGTATGATAAACTAAGGGTATTCTATGGTCTATAAAGTACCAGAAGAGTGCGGCATAATTGTCAGACATCTGTTTATAATGCGCTTAGATCATCTCATCAGTGAACTCTTTTGATAATCAAGGTTATGTATCAGATCTACCCTTGTTAAAGATTAATGAACAGTCCTGTACATATTAGAGGTTACCAAGTTTAGAGTTTTGAACTGGCAGTGTTACAGAAATCATGCCACAATAGGAAGGGACATCTCCATGGGATATGAAGCAAATAGGAACCTAAGAAAAATATAGCACATTATAAATCTGTTTTGGTATATGTGAAGAACATTAAAGATGACTTGTATACAAGTAGAGAATATTCCCTATTTTACATCATGCTATAATCCTCTTCAATTATGCCCATTCAATATACATATGAAAATACCTTATACAATATACTTTTAAAAATGGTTAGTAGGTTATAAATACATACACAACTGCATTATTATATAACATTATACTTTTTATCACTTTCTTCTTTTTTTGTTTTATGGTGGTGGGATTGAACCCAGGGTCTGTGTACTCTGCCATTGAGTCAACTCCTACTTACTTTTAATGAGACTTGATATATTTACATAATCATTTTAAAAACTACTGCTTTTATTAAAGGAAACTCATTGTATTGCTTTTTATTGGATGTATGTTTCATTTCAAAGTAAATTCCTATTAGTGAAATTGTGGTGCAATTTAAAAATATTTAAGGCATTTAATATACATTTCCAATTTCCCTCTATGTTATGTGCATCAACTTATATTTCCCAATATCATGATTTCTGTACCTTTTTAGTAATAGTGTTAGTGGAAAGTTGCAATTAAAATGCTAATATCAGAATGACTTAGCATATACCAGTGATTAGAGCACTACTTTCACTTTTAGTTTCTTTGTTACTTCAACAGAAACCTATTTTGTAAATTACTATTTATTAATCATTAAACTATTGACCATCTTCTCTCTTTTAATCAGCTTTTTCGTCACTGTGACAAAAGATCTGACAAGAATAATTTTAGAAGAAGAAGAGTTTATTTGATGCTTGCAGTTTTAAAGGTCTCAGTCCACAGACAGCAAATTTCATTCTCTGGGTCATGAGAAGAGGCAGAATATCATTGCATAAGAGTGTAACAGGAAAACTGGTCAGGACATGGCACAAGGAAGCAGGGGGAAAGAGAGAGCTCCCCTCACCATGGACAAAATATAAACTTCAAAGGCACAACTTCAGTGACCTCTCTCCTCCAGCCATACCTTACTTGCCTGTTTACCATCCAGTTAATTTTTTATAAGGGAACTGATGCACTAATAAGGCTAAGGCTTTTATAACCCAATTATTTCACCTCTAACCTTTCTTGCAGTGTCTCAACACAAAAGCTTTTGGGGGACACCTCATATCTAAATCATAATATTATTTATCAAATAAAAAAAATAAACCAAGAAATACCTATTTTGAACAAAGGCACCCATCAGAGGGCATATTTCTTATTCATTGTACTACCTCGAAATTTAGATTTTTATTTTATTTGTTTTTAGGTGCCAATTATTCCATTAGGCTTTTAAAGTTTTGTTTTCACTTGTGTTTTGTTCATTAGCTAACAGCTCTGCCTTTCAAATAGAGGCATGAGGTGTTCTCTGCTCTATGACTAGTGCTTTAGGCTGTAAGTCCTTGAATTCTAGGGACTGGCCCTTCAAAAATCTTCAAATTCCCTATAATCAATCTTTCAGTATGCAGAACTCAGAATTAACTGTGAATTGGCTCCATCCCACTTGTTGTACCGGAACACTCCTGATCCCCAAAGGAAGATTTCAGGGCTCTTCAGCACTGTTTTTGAGGTTTGGCTAAGACACCATGACAGGAAAAGTAGTGGGACTTCACATATCCACACAAGTCTGCTTATGGGTGTAGAAGGAGCCAGGCCACAACAAGAACAAAGGGCCTAGGACTGAGCTGGCATAAAGAAAAACTATTAGTGTCTGTCTGAACTTGTGTCTACATAAAAATCACCTTCACACTAGAATCCAATAACATTGTCACTTCTTTTCGGTATTTATGTCATTTTCTCAACATCTTAGAGGGACGTATGTAAAGGATGCACAATCTGGTGCTGAAAGTATATGCAATTACATATCTTCCTTTTTCTTTTTTTTCAATGTCAGAAACATACATACTGATGCTATAAAAGTCAATCTTTAATAAAATATTGGAAAAAGACAAAATTTGCTAGAAAATTGAAAGAGAAATAAAGCAAAGGTGTCAATATTAATATTCGATAGAGAAAAATTCAAGGCCAAAGAAAATGAAAGAGGACAAAGGGGTTATTTCACATTGACAAGAAAAATCCACAATGAAATTTTTATCATGTTCAAGCAGAATATTAAACATGCATCTTTTTCCCTGATAGAAATAGTGACTCAAATTTCAATAGTAAAGTTAGATGCTAATATTTTTATAATGTTCCCAGTATATCATGAAACAAACCCTTAGCTAATTAATTCTGTTAATTACTACTAGTTATTTATATAAAGATACATTCTAAACTGAGATATAAAATTTTATTTAAATGTTCAAAAAGATTATAAAACTCAAAATTTCAAAGAATAATAATATATTTCAAGCATTTCAAACATAAAAAGTGTTCAACTCAATATACCTAAGTATAAATGGATGTTATTACTACAAAGATATAAGCAATTTATATGATAATCTAAAAGATAATACTTTTTTAAAAATTCACCCTCCTAAATAATTTTTGTTTCATTTTTTAAAAAATAATAGTTGGATGGAGCTAATACAAAACTCTGATGCATCTGAGGACAGGAATAGTACTATATAAATATAAATAAACTCTTTTCAAACAAATGATGTTAAATTTGAGCACGAATATTATACTTAAAATTTATCTTCAACTACATCTTTTTTAAATTGATAAGCATCCTTATGTGTGGTTCATAATGTTGGACTTAAGTAAAATATTAATATCTATGGCACAGACCCAAATACTCTAGAGGTTTCCCTGAATACATAGTGTTTTGTGCTCTTCTGACTATTGCAAGTGTTATTTAAACTGTTGACTGACTGTGTCACTAACATGGTTTCCTTCCAGAGTTGATATTTACAGAATATAAGATATTAAAATCATTTTTTGTTTGTTTTTACTCTTTTTTTTAGATGTAAGTTCTAGGAGAAAGGGAAAGTACTGGGGAATGAAATTAATCAAATTATGTTATGTACATGTACAAATATGGAAAAATAAATCCTACCATCATGTATATTATAATGTTCACTTCCCATTACTGCAAGAAAAACAAAGAAAAGTGACAAAAATATAGAAAAAAATATAAGAAAATTTCCATAGGGATTTGTATAGTTTTATACCTTTCCTACCTATAATATCTTTCATATAGAAAATTCTTAAAAAAAAAAAAAAAAACTTCCTGAAATTTAAGACAATACAAATGGGTAAAAGGGCATCTCAAAACTTTGCTAAAAATGGAAAAGAGAAACAGGAATCACTTTGATGTTCTCTTTACCATGATATTTCCCAACTCTGATGTTCAACATGTTGCCAAAGAAGTGATTATTTTTTAGCTTCAGTCTGTCCCACTACTCCCTTTCATAAACCCTTTAGGTGCTGGTAAATTATTTGCAAAATAAAGCTCAAAACCCAGGCAGCAACTCCAGTCCTCAGAATTTGTTTTCCATATTCCTTTCTGAGGAATATGGATTCTCTCCTCCCACATCAATATGAGCACACGTTACTCAAGAGCACCATAATCCGTGCTGAAATCTTCCTTTCTGGTATCATCCAGCTTTTAAAAATAGATTTTCCTTCCTAAGGCCACTGCTCATATTCTGCTCAGCAAACATCTACTCATACCTCAAGTCTCAGTGCAAGCTATATTTTTCATAAGGTTTCTGTGATCCATCCTAAAGGAAAAGAGACCCTGTAAAAAAAATAGGTAGATAAATCAATCAATCAATCATAGAGTCCTGTGTGCCATGTGTGCCATGTGTGCCAATGTTACCATGAGATTTCACATATTATCTACCTATTTACATCAGATTTTTCTGCTGCTATGTCTAAAAGGCCTGACAAGAACAATTAGAGGAGGAAAAGTTTATTTGGGGGCTCAGGGTTTCAGAGTTCTACCTCCATAGAGAGCCGGCTCCATTCCTTGGGTCTCCAGATGAGGCAGAAAATCATGGCAGAAGAGAGTGGTGGAGGGAAGCAGTTCACATGATGATCAGAGGGCAGGGACTCCACTCAACAGACATATTATATAAACCCCAAAGGCATTTTCTCAGGGATCTACCTCCTCCAGCCACATCCAACCTGCCTGCAGTTACCACTAAATTAATCCCCATGAGGGGATTAATTCACGGATTAGGTGAAGGCTCTTATAACCCAATCATTTCTCCTCTAAGCCATCTTGCATTTTCTCACACATGAGCTTTTGGGGGACACCTAATGTCTAAACCTTACCACCATATTAATCCTCAAAATGAGACTGTCAAGTCTAGGTAATCAAGCCTGTAGGACACGTGCTTCAGAAATGTTGACTTTACTCAATGGTGCTCAGATACTTTAAAGGTCACCTCACACTATTTTGAGTAAATCTCTATTAAGGCTACCGATGCATGTTTTATTACATCTTCTTCCCCTTTGAAGTCCTTGATGCCTAAGTTTGGAGTGCCCTTATAATTCGTCATGCACATCAGGTCAATTTTAATAGAGAAAGGGAAGATATTTCATTTAATAATTAAATCAAGTTAACATTCAGAACATTCAGAACCTCCATGGGTAAGCTGGTAGGCATGGTCACTCCTCTGTCATGGCCTGAAGTTTTGTGTTCCCTCTATTATATTCAAATGGTGAAGTCTTAAGGGGAGTATGATAGTATTTGGAGATGGGGCTTCCACAGAAATAATGATGTTATAGGGTGGATCTGATCCCACAGACCAGTGTCTTTGTAAGAAGAGAAAAAGACAAGAGAACTCATTTACCCTCTCCCTCTCTCTGCTAGTATCTCTCCCTTTTCTTTCTCAGTTCACATGTACATGCAGAGGAAGAGCCACAGGAGGACTCAGCAAGAAGGCAGATATCTTCAAGGAGGAAGAGAAATCTCCCCAGGGAACAAACTGACCTGCAGCTTGATCTTGGACTTTGGATCTTTGAACTGTGAGAAATAAATATTTGTTGTATAAGACACCCAGTTTGTGGTATTTTGTTATGGCAAACTGAGTAGACTAAGGCATCATGCTAAATTTTTATTTATTATGTCTTTTTTTTATGCCAAAACATAATAGGTAGTCCATGCATACAACAAAATTAAATCATCAGAATTAAAAACATAAAAAGTGAAATGAAATTTAAGATAGCACTCTTGTCTAAACTTTAATATAAACATATTAAAAGATAAAATTATTTCTTTATCTTAGAGTATACCTACTATTTCTTTCTTTGAGTTACAACTATGTTATTATAATTTCAAAAATATTTACTAAAATCTCAAGGTGTTTTTAAATATTTTCAATGCAACTTTATCTGAGTTATGGAATAAAGTTTGAATTGACAGCATATTTTTGGAATAAGATTATCTTATTAAATGAGATAAACACATAAAGTTTACAATAAACACTTGCTGGGATATTCTTTTCAGAATAGAAAAAAAAAAACCTCTTAGTTAACACATTTGAAGAATTTACAGAAACACTGAGAAAACAGAAAAGCAAAAAGATCACAGAGGAAGAGAAGCTGTGAATTACTGAAGAATGATCAATACTCCCAAGAGAGCAGAGGCTGAGATTCCTGTGGAGCCTGCTGGACCTTGATCCTCCCTCCTAAGGCCAGAGACCTCCCACCTGCAGGAAGGCTCCTGGAGACAAGACCAACATTATGCATTTTGTTCTCATTAATGTGTTTCCTTTTAGAAATTCTGTAACAATACCTGCTTTCTTCAGAAATTCACCATCTTAAATTTTAATCCATTGTGGACATTGGTTTTGTTTTCTTGAGACTGTGTCCTCATTTTGGCTTTGTTGCCACACTACACACCCTATACCCTGTTGCTGTTGACAGGAGATTATTTCCACCTTCCTGTCTGGTGCTTAAAGACTCATGGACAGATCAATGTTTATTCCTAGTAACCACTGCCTGTCTTGAGTTAGATTTTTTAGTGCTACTTGTGCTTGGGCCCAGACCCACCAATATTGAAATGCCATTTTGCCTCTGTGTTGAGACTCTGAGAACAATTACATGCCCATCTTTTCTGTACCACTCCAGATACTGTTTGATGCCTTCCACTTCCTCCATCTTTAGCCAGGCCTATGACTACAGGCTTTGCCTATTACAGAGCCATTTTAAAATGCCTCCCCTTCCCACCTGTTCTGGAATTTACCTTCTCCTGATTACCATTAGCTCTCTCCCATTTCATGGTACTTAAGCGGCAAATCTTAGAGAAGGGCAACAAAGAAAATCTAGCTTTTGTTTTATTTGGCTAAGGCTTAGGTAGTGGTGCCTGAGATAATCGAGTAGCAAGGAAACATAATACAAAGAAAGCATTGGGTTTAAGAAGGAATAACAAGTTTTAAAATACTAAAGGCACTAAATAGAAGTAAATGTTTTATTACATTGGTACTAAATAGAAGTAAATTTTTCGCCTTCTATACCTGCTGAATTATTTTCTGTATTTTCTTTCACCAGCTAAATCTAGCAATGTATCCTGAATTTTTTAGCCCCAACATCCATTATGTGACATAATTTAATTATACTGTAAAATTATCAACCTGATTTATTGTGAATGCTTTATAAGCTATATAAAAATTTAAAATTGAACCAATTTAATAATTTTAAATACTACTGTGCTAAACAACAACAAAAAATAGATCTATATAAAACTATAGAAAAGGTGAGAGAAAAGATTGGACTTGAGATACTATCAAGGTTCATACATTTCTATAATATTGCAAGTATAAAACAGTGATATTCCTCTATGAGTCTATGAGGCAACAATAACTGAAAATAAGTAAGTAATCAAACTCTAATGTTGAAAAGAAAGAGATTTAGCTATGCACATCATATATCACTGGATGATATTTCTTTGGTTTGCAAACTGACATTAAAATAGATTTTAAAAATATGATGTCAATTGGTATCTTCTGAAAGTACTTTTAAGGGCACATAAATTCTGAAATTTTATGTGACAAATATAAAACATTGCTGTTTTCTCATTGTATATTAAATGCATTGTGTATTTCAAAATTACTAAAAGAATAGGTTTTTAATGTTCTCACTCAAAAAATGATAAGGTGATAGATATATAAATTAGCTTTACTGAATCTTCCTACAATGTATACACAAATGGAAACATCATATTATCTGTGAATTAAAAGTAAAGAAAAAAATTGAAGCAAAGTTGGATATGAGTTATTTTCTGATTTCAAATTATATTACAAAGTGGCAGTAATCAAGATTATGGTACTGGCATAAGCACAAACACATAGCCCAGTGAAACAGAACAGAGACCAGAAACTCTCCTTTCTTGGTACAATATTACCAAGAAAAAAAAATGATTCAAAGTCTCTTCAGTAAATACTTTTGGGCAAACTAATGTGAACATACAAAATAATTAAATCCCAACACATCTTAAATCATATGCAAAAGTCAGCTGAAATGAACTAAAGATCTAAATATAAGACCTAAAACTTTACAATTCCTTGAAGAAAACAGGAGAGTTTTCTTGAAAGATTTATATGTTTCACACCCAAATCTCAGGTAATAGGAGCAACAATAAAGTATAAATGGCATGTAAAATAATCTAAACATCAAATTAAAAAGATTCCATACTGCTAAGGAAACTATAAATAAAAGGACTACTCAGCATATTAAAAGAGAGAAAACACGTGCAAACTTTATTGCTGATAAGGCATTAATAACTAAAATTTATATGAAATTTGTACACTCTAATAACCAAAAAAATGTTAAAGAATAAAAAATGAGCAAAGCTCTCAATCATTATTTTCAAAGAAGACATAAAAATGTCCAATAGTGATATTAAAAGGTGCTAAACAAAACTATTCATCAGGAAAATGGCAATCAAAGCCACAGTGAAATATCACCTCATACTTGTTAGGATGAGTACTATAAGAGCAAAGAACTCAAAACACTTAACACCAAAAATAAATAAATAAATAACCCAATTAAAAAAAATGGGCAAAGGAAATAACCAGACACTTCTCAAAAGGAGAAATATGATTGATCAATAAATATATGAAAAAATCTTCAATATTTCTAGCAATTATAGAAATGCAAATTGAAATTACAATGAGATTACATCTCACTCCTGTCACAGTGGCAAATATTGAGAAAACAAGTAACAAATTTTGGTCAGGATGTGGGGAAAAGGTACAGTCATACATTGCTGATAGAACTGCAAGTTGATGCAATCACTCTGGAAAGCAGTATGGAGACTCCTCAAAATAGGAATGGAACCACCATTTGACCCAATATATCCCACTCCTTGGTATATATACAAAGGACTTAAAATCAGAATACTACAGTGACACAGTCACATCAATATTTATAGTATCTCAACTCACAATAGCTAAGCTATGGAACCAACATAAGTGCCCTTCAACAGATGAATGGATAAAGAAAATGTGGTATATATACACAAAGTAGTATTACTCGGCCATAAAGAAGAATGACTTCATGACATTCACCAGCAAAAAAAGCACACAAAGTTTATGTTAGGAGGAATAAAGTTTGGTTCCCATGGTATATATATATGCAGTAAGGTTATCATAGTTAATAATAATGTATTACATATTTCGCAATCATTGAGTCTATTTAAAGACACAAATAAATAAGTTTGTGAGGTTATGTATGCAATAATTAGACTTATTTGCACATTCCAAATGCCTACATGATTTAAAATAACACTTGTACCCTATAAATATGACAATTGTTATTTGTCATTTAAAACAAAAATTAAATTAAAATAAGAATAAAAAAGAATAAGATATTGTTCTAACCATGGAGTAGAAAACTTAAACCTAACAATAACCTGATGATATAGGTTTTATTTCTCTAATTTCCTGGAGGTTAAGTAGTAGTTAGGTAAGTTGAATAAGGTTGAACTGCTTTATGGCAGATACAATCTAATTTCAGTAATGAAGGATCTTTGGCAGCTACTCTCTGGAGCTGAATAAGTGTGCAGTTTCATAAGGTCAAAGGAAAGAGAGAGAGAGAAAGAGAGAAACAAAGGAGATGTGAAGTTGTCCTGTAGTCAATATGCAGACAAAGGAAGGTAGAGAATTTTCTGATCCTAGGAAAAGAGGCTTCCAGGCCACAGTGGAATAATGGCTAAGAGCCAGAGTGTAGAAGAGCTGATTCAGATCCCACAAACAGAACTCTGTGAGGATTTGGAAAGGAGAGCTTTGTTCAGGGTGAAGAGCAGTCTGGTGAAAGCACTAAGGGTGAAGAATGAAGCCCAGACTGGATATCAGCCACATCCTCTTCTTCCTTCCCCACAGCTGAGTACCTTCATGCAACAAAGCACCTTCAGAACCTTTGCTGTAGTCTGGCATGGGTGCTAGTCAAGAGTCAGAATTTGAGCAGAGTCCCTAGAATCAAAGAGAAGTCAGTGAAATATCAGACTGATGATCCCTATTGTAGATAGGCGGTGCTACCCTGTGTGGGCTGGCGCTTAACACAGCTACCCTCAGCTTCAGAGAAGCCAGTTATTTCCAACATCCAGTGTGATTGGGCTGTGATGTCATTCTCTAGTGTGAGAAGAGGGAGAGGGAGAGGGGTAGGGTTAGGCTAGGAAAAGAGGAGAGCATTGTGATAAGACAGTGTGTTCTCATCTGGGACTTACTGCTTTTCCACATTTCTATCTCCTCTTTTACCTAAATGTCAATCTCCTCATTCACAATTTGTGTGTCTAGATATTGCTAATGTCCCTTCACTTCTTTTCAACTATCTCATAACAGCTATATAAGATAATTTATCCTTATGTCTTTTGACATTCCAATTTAGAAGAGTGACTGTCCTTCAAGTTTGTAGATTAAAACATACCTTTGTCATTATTGAAAGTAGAAATCTGATTTTCAATGACTTTAGATGACTTGTGAGAAGATTCTGATTTCCTCTGATGCAAAAATTAGCCTGACACTAATCAAAAACCCGTGATTGTTGTCTCTTAATGAAGCTAGCACTTTATTTCTAATGACAATATTATTCTTAGAACAATACAATTACGAAACTTTTACAGATCTCTCTGAAATATATTATACATAAAAACCTAATAAATAAATGCAACACATTCCATTATCAGCTAAACTCAATATTTCAAAATTATTTCACGATTAGCTTTCTGAAACAAACTAATTGGGGGCAGGTTTGTTTTGAGGTAGGGAGACCCATAAAAAACAAACTCTGATTTACTACTGGAACAAATCCAATTCAATATCTTGTTGATTTCAAAGAATAATTGTATACTCTAATTAAATTCATGATTTTAAACTAAAAGTTGGTACAAACAACACCAAGGAGGTTAATAATGCAAAAGAGAGAAAGGAAATTCTAAAAATTGGGAAAATTAAGAATCTTGCTGGAGAAAAGAGAATCACTTTAGTATTTATTGTTGCAAATGTTAATTTACTGAAAAGAAGAAAAATATTAATGAATTAAGTATACAGACACATTTAGATCATGTGAAGAAAGTGAAGAATTATCTTAAACATTCTTCAACAAATTATAAATGTACACAAGAATTATTTAAATAGTTATCCTTTAAAAATGAGAATTCACTTTTATAATAAAGCACATATTATTTTGCCTTCATTGAGAATTTTGTTTGATTCTAGATTTGAAAGTTCACTGCCAATTCTGTTTTTTTATTTGTTCTAATTAGTTATACATGACAGTAGAATGCATGTTGACACATCACACATAAATGGAGCATAACTTCTCAATCTTCTGGTTGTACATAATGTCAAGTTATACCGGTTGTGTAATCATATATGCACAGAAGGTAATGATGTAAAATTCAATCTATTATCCTCCCTCCCGCCATACCTCCACCTCTCACTTTATTCACCTCTTTCTAATCCAATAGAGCACTTATTTAAAGATAACTAAAACCTTGAAAAACAATGTATTTACCTGTTCTGAAAAGAAATATCAGTATAAGTTAAAACTTGCCCAAAACAAATAAAATCATTGTAAAGTTTTTTTTTTTTTTTTTTTTTTTTTTGATCAACAAAATGCTAAGATTTAGATCATAGTTCTCCAATCTTCAGAATTACTTAAGCTATTTAGAAAATTCCTAAAGAGAGAATTTTGGGAGTCTCCATTATGTAGCCACACAGGATAGCACTGAGTCTGACCAAGGCAACCAAAATAACTGTTTTTGCTATAGACTAAAAATTTATGTCCCTCCTTTATTGCTATGTTGATACTTGATCCCCAATGTGATGGTATTTGGAGGTAGGGCCTTTGGGATGTAATTGGGTTATGATGGTCTAGCCCTGATGAATAGGAGTAGACCACTATAAAAGAGTTCAGAGAGCAGCCTTGCCTTCTGATCAAGTGAGGACACAGTGAAAAGGCTAAATCAAAAAGCTATGAAGAGACCCCTCACAAGACACTAAATCTGCTTTTCGTGTATCTTGGACATCTAACCTTCAGATCAACAGAAAAATAAATAAATTTCTGTTGTTTCTGGATCACTCAATCTATATAATTTTGTTACAACTATGTGAATTGGCTACAATATATCTTAGGCACTATTTGAGAAGAAGAGAATTGGGGCTTGGTTTGGTGATTTTTCTCTATGAAATTCTCAAAGAGTGTGAGGGTCCCACATTTCTTCGTGACTCCATGTTCACTTATCAATGTAGGCCACATTTTACCAGTTCTTTGTGGAGCTTAAGCCTTCTTATCCACATTCTAAACAACTTTAATACCACTCCTAGGAAGCTGGCCACACATCTTCTCCTTCCAGGTAACACAAAACAGTAAGAAAGCTGAGAAAATGCAAATTTTGCAAGGGCACAAGGGATGTTGGAGCAAGAGCCACCTCAACTTATGATTTGATAAGCAAAGAGGAATACCTAGTGAATTAAGAAGTCAGCAAATATTCAAATATTTTACCTGATCTTTCTTTTCTTTAATGCATATAAAAAAATATTCAACTCACAGGGTGAACATTCAGTTTAGAAAGTCAGAAAAGAAAGATATCACCAAAATCTTCACTTACTTGCTATTGCTACTGTAGAGAATTCACAAATATAAAATGACATTTTTTATCTCATGGTTTGATCTAGAATTCTTTCTTTTATCATAGGGATGATTTTTTGAGTAAATATAATTTAGTTATAATACTGTTTTTAACATTTAATCATGACCGCAAATTTAAAGTAATACTGTTAAGATTTAATTTTTTAATCAAATTTGGTGAGATTAAGGCTATGTGACAAATTATATGTAATGATTTGATCATTGAAAGTTTATCCTTAAGAAAGTGAAAAGCAAGCTGGAATTACTTTTCCCTAGAAGACCCTTTCTGGCTTGGTTGCACTTGGATAGAGACCCTCATTGACAGAGATGAAAGGGGTGAAGCCTTAGTTTACCAGTCACTTTTCCATTCTTCCCTTCCAACTCTTCCTATTTTGACCCTGATTCTAACAAGAGGGAGGAGCCATAATAGCCCCTGGGACATGCCACTAGAGCAAGGGTGGCAAGTTCCAACTACCACTTCTTCATCAAGGATGGTGCCTGTCTTATCTCTGATCCTTTGTAGATCTTTATTTCATCCTTCACAACTATGTCAGGTTTAGTTTCCATATAAATTTTTCCCACATAATATTTTTAACTTTCAGCTTCTACCAATTTTCACTATATTTAACAGAAAAGTTTATATGTCACATAGATAATTATAATTTTTAAATTAAATAATTTTTAAAATTTTCTTTGCATATTAAGTGAATTCAGCAGACTTATCTATCCCTAATAATAGGCAACAAAACATAATCTTACAGAAGAACATTATTTCAACATGTCATAAATTAGCAAATAATTGTTATTTGATCTTAATATTTCCCTTATTTTTCAAACTAGACAAAATATTCAGCTGCCTTACTTGATCAGAGTAATGCTTCTTATAGCATAGTATTGGAGTGTGTGCATGTGTATGTGCGTGTGTGTGTGTGTGTATGTGTTTGTGTGTAAAAGATCTCCTTCACAGTTTTTGTTCAGTTGAAGCAAGCCACCTTCTTAATAAAAGATTCTTCTTTCCTGCAGATTGTAATGATCAATATTGTCTTTGTTAAACTGAGATATTAAGCAACTAACTAAAAAATGTAGATAACTTCTTTTAACAGAACATTGTTTCTTACTCATACTACCTACATATAACAGATTGGATACAACACTGTTCTACAGCGTTTAGACACCAGCCTGGGCTAGAAAGCCACCTTTGTCTATGATAGAGGAAAAAGAAAACTATTGTAAAGTTTCTTCCAGAAAGAAAACATGTTATTTCCATTTTTTTTTTCACTGAGCAGAGCAAGGCACAAGCCTCAGCCTGATGCATTGAGATAGGAAAAATATATGTCTTTTCCACTGAAGGGTAAGGAATAATTTTGGTGTAATAATACATTGAAGTCTGTCTTTATGGACATTCAGATTATTTCTGAAAACTCACTGAGCCAATATGGTGAGAATCTCCTACCCCTAGGATAGGAAAGCTTTTACCCTCTGATTGTATACCCTGGAAATAGACATGATGCTTCCAGTATGTATTTCCCATCAGTACCCTCAACCCAATTTTTTGAGGATGATCTTACTTTCTCATCATCTTACCTTGTTAAATTTAAGAACAATATGGAGAAAATGCTCTTCCTGGGTACTAGTCATTCTTCTCAATCTGTTCCTCTCATTCTCCAAAGTTTGTCAAACAAATGACCATTTAAATTCTGAATAGTCAATCTCTTGACTGAAACTGAGGACAATTGGAAATACAACTCTAACAAAAACTTCATTATTTCCTCAATCTGTCCTAGAAAAAGAGTCAAATTATTTAAAATACTAATAATATTGTGTATCTTGGAGAGGTATTTGCAAATATGAGTTTACCAACATGCTTTCAAAGGTATTTGAGGAAACTTGGCATAATTTGGAAGTTCTGAAAGTTTATTGAAGTTTGACAAATAATCATTACACTTTGAAAAGTTAGACAAAGATTCTGTTTACTGCTGATGTGTAGCAAAATAGAGCCTTGTTTTCAAAGGAACATCATTAAAGTTGAAAAAAGGGTTACATAGAACCCTTTATGCACTCAGCTAATAGCTGTTCTATCTGTCTTTTATATTTCATTTTTATATGTGAGGTGGCTTTGCATCTAGAAATAACATGAAAATCACTCAGAAATTCAATCTTGTATCCGATGTTCTCTGTAGATACCATTTCTGACCTGAATGGACATTTGGCATATGTTTCAACATAAACATGGATGCTGCTACAGCCTCCTGAATCTGCTACCTCACTTCCATACTCATCGACGCTGAAATATATATCTGCCTTCCAGTAGTTTCCACAGACTGTTCTTCCTCTACCTATCCATCAGCAGACAATAAATATAAACCATAACCAATCAGTCCACATACTTCCTTACTCTAAGCCAATTATACTACTTGGAAAAAAAATGCAGTTATTATCTGTATTTTCACACATTTCCACTTGGCTTTTCTTTCAGTGTGTTGTAATTTGACATTTTCTTTCAAAGTGTGAATCGTTAACTAAATGCAGATTTCTAAGTGTCCTTGGTCACTATAAGATTCTCAGTATTCTTCTCATTTTAAATAACTGTTCTTCCATTTTTTGTTGATTATACATTCTCTTCTGTTTTGCTGTTATCCTTGTTTTGTTTCATTTGCCAGCTGCGAGTTCTTGAGCTGATTTTTAAAAGGCACTATCTAAATACCCTATTGTTTAATTGGCCATTTAACATAATTGCTATACATGATAGCTACTAGTCGTGGACAGATTAGAAGTACTGCCTTTTGTATTTTTATTCTAAAAGACTGATAAAATTTTGAAAAGGACACAACCAAGAATAAAGCCAGTGGCCCCCTACTAGACACCACCTTTGTACATTGACATCTATTCATTAATCACCTCTTTGGGTTGAGTTTTTCAATCAGCTACTAATCCATCATTTTGATCATGCACTTTTCTAAATCTCATCCACAAATGCCTAGTCTGACATGATTTGTTCTTTGCAGGTCTATATTCACCTCCTCCTCTAAGGAACCATCTTTCAACTTTAATGATGTTCCTTTGAAAACAAGGCTCTATTTTGCTACACATCAGCAGTAAACAGAATCTTCATCTAACTTTTCAAAGTGTAATGATTATTTGTCAAACTTCAATAAACTTTCAGAACTTCCAAATTATGCCAAGTTTCCTCAAATACCTTTGAAAGCATATTGGGAAACCCATTTGCAAATTATCTGAGTAATATGGACCGTAATCAATTTACTGTATTCAGAATAGCTATTGTGCTGTTAGAATTTCCTTCAGCTCTCCTGGGATTCAAGATCTTTCATACTGGTGTCCATTCTATTTCTCTCCATCTGAGAATAATTCTAGAAGCTGCATTCTCATTTTCTCATTGTCAGTCATCAACATAAGAAAGTCCAAGCTGTGTTTTTCCAATCAGTGCTGAGAATATTTGGAAAATAGCCATTATTTCACATTGTCATTCTTGTGGTCAGTTTATTTGGTATATACAGGTTAGACTAGAAAAACAGTGTTTGAAGTAAACATATTACAAGGCTTTCATTAAAGTTTTAGGAGAAGACACAGGTCCTGTCATGGAAAGAACACCCAGTATGGGTCCAGACACTCAGAGCCCAAAGATGGCTCTAGATTTTTCTAGTTCTGTGTTTGTAGATCAGAAAAGATTCATTGACCTACAACTTGTTTCCTAAAATTATGAAAAGAAATAAATATGTGGAGTATTTGATAAATGAGAAAAGCATATAAACTTAAATCATAAAAGAAATACTATGTCAAGGGGCCAGGTGTGTTGGCAGCCACCTATAATCCCAAGTAACTCATGGGGTTAGGAAAGAGGAGGTAAGATCAAGGCCAACCTAGGAAACTAGCAAGAATTTGTCTCAAAATAAAATAAAGGACTGGAGATGAGAGCTCAGTGGTACAGATCTCTGAGTTCAATGCCCATTACCCTTCACATACATGTAAATGAGGAATATAAGACATGTTGCTATTGTCATTATTTGGTATTATCAAGTAGATATAAAATGTAAGGATAGGGCAGAGCAAATAAAATCAGCATGTCAAGAACCGAAGAGATAAATGGATCATATATGCCCTGAGGTTGTATGTCACTGAATGATTGAGTATATATATATATATATATATATATATATATATATATATATAAAATTAGTATCTGGAAAGTGGATTATCAATACTCAGTAATGAAGATATGTTTATAATTAACAGTGATGTCACAGATTAAGTTAAAAATTATTATTATTATTTTTTTAGTATCAGAATGTCACTCATTGATGCTTTGAGAAAAATTCAGTAGGGTTGTTTTAGCTTTATAGGTCACATTTTAAATGTTTGATAGTTTTTAAAATTCAAAAAATTAATTTTGTTCAATGTTAAAATATATTATGATGTGAAACTGGGAATATATTTTGGTCAATCACTAGTTTTTGTACAATTGACATTGAATTACTTCATGGTCAAAATTTTGGACCATTAAACTGGCTTGGGAACATATTTTATTAATGTCCTTTAAGTTGATTTTTAAATACTTAGAGCTATAGTTATAAATTACTTAAAATATTTTCAATGTAAAGTCATTGAAAATAAATCCAAGAAGTTTTTAATACATTAATTTGCAGCACAAGATGTATAAACCTTATTTTTTTTTTTCTTTTGTGGTACCGAGTGGTTGTTGGACTTAGGGCCTTGCACATGCTGGGCAAGTGCTCTATCACTGAGATTCATCCTCAGTCTTATGAACTGATTCTTTAGAAAGAGTTTTTTAGAAAGATTTTTACCTACAGAAATGTTTCTTTTATTTAGTTGTGTGTGTGTATGCATATGCATGTACACATTATAATTTATATATATACATATATATATGTATATATAAAAATTAATACACATATAATTATATATATAATTGTTTTTTAACTGAACTCAGGAGTGCTTAACCACTGAGGCATATCTCCAGCTCTTTTTACTTTTTATTTTGAGACAGGATCTTTTTAAGTTGCTGATGCTGGCTATGAACTTTCGATCCTCCTGTCTCAGAGTCCCAGTATTTTTGATAATCCATTTGTAGTTCATGTCTTTCAAAAATGAGAAAAAATCACTGTTAACATATTTCAATACATACTTAGACATCTAAGTATAAACAATAATAAAGATAATGACTATCTTTTATTGTTCATTTTAAATTAATGGCTAGTTCATAATTACTAATATTTAAAGAACTAGTTACTTCATAAGTGGAAAATGTATTTTAATTTCAAAGACATTTAAACTATTTAACGAGAAGAGCTTTTTAATTGTATATTCATTACAAGCTAATCACTTTCCTGAAACATTGCAGCATAGTTGATTTTTAATTCTGAAATCTCTATAAATTTATTTAAATCAGCATCATGGCACTGTGCTACAATGATACTTAAGTCACTTCATCATGATTATTTGATTTAGCCAAATTAAAGTCTGTGTCATAAGTTTAAGGTACAGAGATATATCTCAAGGAATGATCAGTGCACTTAATAAAACTCTCTACTCAGCATTAACTATTTGTTTCAGTTTCAAACATTTCCTCCAGAACAACCATTGAATTTCATAAGCAAGAGTGAGTGTACACTATTTTGGGGTAGGATTATAGAAAGAATGAGATAAATGTTGAGAGTAATATGCATGTGTTAATCTAAGTACATGCAAATTTGTGTGTCCTTTAGCTGAGTTCAATTTTTGTATAGGTGCACTCATTTCTTTCTGTTTTTGATACTATTTTGGAAAACTACCAAAACTTAGAAAATAAAGGTCCAGTTGGTCCCCAACATATGATGGTGCAAATGGTCCCCAACATATGATGGTGCAAAATGGCTACTCTTAAAATATAAATCAAATGATGCTTTGAGTTCTGAATTTTTACTCTCTCCCAAGATATTGATATGCTCTACCATCTTAAATTGGGATGCTAGGTTATAGCATCTTCATAGAACTCCTACTCAGTAACAAGATTAGAAGGGTAGATAATAGATATTCTATGATATACTTTGCTGCTAAGCTATGAGTTTAAAGGTATTTTCTACTTACACACACTATTTTCAATTTATGATGAGTTTATCAGGATGTAATTCCAAAGTAGGTCAAGGAATATCTGTATAATTTGGTTATTTTTATTTTTTTCTTTTTCTATCTCTAAATTATCCTCAAAAAAATGATCAGACTTATTGAAGGGGGTGCAGACACTCCAACATCTCCTTCTCAGCACAGTATGACTTCCTCTATCAAGTGGCAGAGTCTTCATATTCAATTATCATTCATCTGAGGCAGAAATATAAAAGCATTTGACCATAGGTCCAAGTACTCTTCTCCAATTAGCATTAATTTTAATTAAATCTACTTTTTTCTACTTTATGGTTTTTATAATTTGTTTATTAGTTTTCTGGGTGCTAATGATTAAACCCAGGACCTTATGCATGCTAAGTACACAGTCTACCACTGAGCTATAGCCCAGCTCTATTTTTATGATTTTTATATCTTCTTAATTAATTTTTAGCTACCCCTAGAGAAAAATATTTCTCTCCTTTTAGTAATCTTCCTTTTGCAACATGTTTAACACGAAGTTTACCATAAACAAGATAATTCTAGGCCATTTCATTGGCTCTCATTAGAAAACATGCTTATTCAAATCCTTTTTCTAATACTGTTGATTATGTCTGGAGTGAGGGTACTAGGGATTGAACTCAGGGGCACTCAACCCCTGAGCCACATCCCCAGCCCTATTTTGTATTTTATTTAGAGACAGGGTCTCTCTGGGTTGCTTAGGACCTTGCTAAATTGCTGAGCTTGACTTCAACCTCAGGGTCCTCCTGTCTTAGCCTCTGGAGCTGCTGGGATTATACGTGTGGACCACCTCACCTGGCCCTTTTTAAGATTTTTGATTGAGAAAATCAAAAGTAAGCAATCATATAAAGTCTTTCCAGGAACTTATTTACCAGAGCATTTAAGTAGAAAATAGTCTTTCCACTGTCATTGCCATGCCAGAGGTCTTCCAGTGGAGCAGAGCCTGCCCCATAAAAAGCAAATTGGACAGAAAACCTGAAGAACCCTGATGGCAAGCCACATATACCTTTGTCTGTCTGTTTGTTTCACTTATGTATGCAGATAAATTTCCATGTTTCTTTAGCTCAGCTTTGAGTGGATTGGCAAAATCTGCAGTACAGTCCTATCTAAATAGAGGTTAACTATGAGTAAGAAATGCAAATGACAGAACATGAAATTGGCTGTGTTGAAGGAAATCCCTGACAATGAGGATGTCTCTATTTCTAGCTGAGTAATTGCACATGTCTGTTATGCAGTGGCAAAATATCTACATAAGTTGTTACCTACTTGTTCAGTACTATGAGCTTATTGAGAACTATGTGCCATTGTGAAATAGCTTCTTTAACAATTCTACTAGGAAATAATTCACATAATATACAATTCACCCATTTAAGTGTAAGATCCACAGTATGACAAGTATATTTCACATTTGCTCAACTATAACCATAGCCTACTTATCTTTCCAAAATCTTTCTGTGTATAATCAATCAAGCCATATCTCTCTAACATTCCACAGGCACAGACATGGGCACTAACTTCCCGTTTCCAAACTTGCTAATTTTGAAATTTCATATAAGAGGGAACATAGTGTATATTTGCACTTTATTTCTTTTAGGTACCTAATATTTTATTATATGTATACTACATATATCAACTGATGGCCATTTAAGCCATTTCCCTATTTGGCTGTTACAAATAATACTGCTATGAACATTCAGTTACAAATCCTTGTGGAGATAAATTGTTCCATTTCTCTTGAGTACATATTTTTTTTTTTACCTTTTGAAAAATCTGCCAAGCTGATTTTCAAAAAATGCTACAACATGTTACTTTTTCACCAGGAACATAAGATGTTTTCAGTTTTTCCATATTCATTTCAACCTTAATTGGAGAAAAGAGGAGAAGAAAATTTTAAAAAGTGGAAATATTTTAGTATGTTGAATTTTAGCATCTCACTAATGAACATATGGATAAGCAGTCAATGTTATCTCTATTTTGTGCATTTTTAATTGGGGGGGTAATACAATGCTTGCAATGCATAACTATTGTTTACATTTTTTTGCAGTGTCACAAATTGTAAAATATTTCTCACAAACTAAGATAAATTCCAGTGAGTGCAAGAGTAGACCCTACAGCAAAGCTAGGATTCAAGTGGGATTTTGATGGAGGTAGAGAACTGAGGGATCCTACTATTCTAGGACTTTCCCTGATTATAAAGCTAATAATAATCCAGACCTACAGCACACCATTGAGGAGCAGCCATGAGATTGGCTTCTTAAGCCAGAGTTCCAAAGGTCAAAACCAATATGGAGCTGCTGATAAGTAATATAAAGGGCCATAGCCAAACACCAACATTATGGATGAGTAGGCACACCCTGATGTGTATTAAAGAACCGTACCACTTAAATATGAAATACAAATTGATTGACAACTCATAAAATTTAAAGGAAGTTTCATTGCTAGAAATGATTGAAGCCTGGCATTCTCTAAATCAAACTTTGGGCTATTGAACTAACATCAGATTGAAGGGAGCCAAAGAATGGCATTTTCCCAGAAGTGGAGACCCCTCCACATTTATCAAATTTGAATGTGACCAAGTATGTCAATTTGAAAGTTCATTTTTTTTCTAGAATGTAGTTGCAAAGACTTCATCTGCCACGTATCCTGTAATATGATGTGCAGACAAGATCCTTCTGCATTCCAGAAGCTGAATGTGTTTGGGATCACCATAATCCTATATTATTTCCTTCATGAATTGACTATGGACAGAAACAACCAAGTGTCTGCACACAGTATTTCCCAAATTGTTTGGGTTGGAAATAGCATGCAACTTGGGTTTAACAAGTCAGAAAGAAGTTCAGAATTTTCTTATGATACAAGAAAACGTCAGCCTTACTCTGTCTCAGAGAGGAAAGTTCTTCAATTTAGTTGTGGAGCAGCTTTAGAATAAGGCTGACACTCCAAAAGGTAAAGCAGAGCCAATGATCAAATGGATTATTTATTAGCCTTCTACATTTCAACTTTCCTAATAAGGTATCTAAAAAGATCATAAAATCTGTTTTTTCACTAACTCTGAGCAGAATTTCTCATTGCTTGCAAAGAAAATCTCCTTAGTGCTCCATCTGCAGGGCACAGTTCCAGGGGAAGCCAGATTGACTGGTCAAGAGAGCTTTTGCAATGTTTGCTCAGGAAATAATGGATTTATGTAGAAGGGAGAGTGCTGTATCTTGATTTCTCTTTCTGCATTTTATAAGTGGCAATTTTTGTTCATTATTTTCTTTTAGTCATAATTACTGCTTCCCTATTCTCTTTTTGTGCTATATGCTAAAAGTGCTTTGAGTAATAGTAAATTTATTATTATCTCTAATTGGTGGACTATGAGGCATGACATTTGAAACTGAGGAATACCTAACACCCAAAAGGAATACACCCACATACCACACATATCCACGTACATATAAAGTTTCTTTCTCTGAGCAGGATATGTGGCAGTAATTTCAAATATGTAAAAGGGACATTCATAAGGACTTTATAGTGACATTCATAATGATGAGGATTAATAAATGCCATGAAAAGTTGATGTTTAAAAATTATTTGTAGGAGAGTCAAGAACTCTGGAGATGGGATCCTTCTCTTGTGAAAATTGGTAATCTGATTGAACACAAGTTTTGATACCATAATACCGTGTCTGCTATAGAGAAATAACACATGTGAATGAGGCAGAGAATGAATCCCTAGTACAATGCAGGAACTTCAGTGTCTCCCATTTGTCACTAGGTACTCTATTTGGATGTTTTGGTTCATTTTTTGGATTATTACCATTTAAACTGCAATTGCCACTTGCCACAAACTAATATTTGAATTACACAGGAATTTTCTGGAAAGATTTGAGGAAGAATCTCTGGAATGAGAAAGAGCTGAGTGTATTAGTGAGATGAAATGCTACAAAACTTGGAGGTTGAAAGAGATCCTCTCTACTCTGTTTTCTTCGTTGTTACCAAAATGCTAGCCGTCAGTATTTTTATTCCAGGTTATTTTCTGAGGAAACTAACCAGGTCAAAATGAAGATCCACAAATACTCATTCTGTAGGTTTCCATAATGCCTGGCTCTATCCCAATATGCTTTATCAAATCAATGAAAGCACAAGCTCTAATAAGATTTAAAAGCTTATCACTTCTTAAATACTAATGGAAAAATAAAGATTCATAACTATTTAGAGAAATATGTTTATATGTAAGAAAGAAATGGTCTTCTAAGGGGAGAGAGAGAGAATCACTCATAAGAAATAAAAATAGAATATTCAAGGATAATTTAATTTATTTCCTTTTTAACCCAAAATCATTAGTAGAATTTGGATATGTCTGTGAAAGATGTTTGTTAGGAAAAAGGATTAAAATATGAAAGTTCATGGAAAAGATGATGGTGTAAGAGGATAAGAAATTTGGATGTTCATATATCTTACAAATAGAGATCATTCAAATTGAAAATAAAAAGTAAAAAGAGGCAGGAATGGAAAAAAAATTTCCAGAAGTGAAAAGAAATGAGTTATGAAATAGGAAGAGTGTCCAATTAATACAAAAAAATACATACACTAGGAATTTTCAGAGAAAATGTGTTAGAGGAAAATAGCACAGCCAGGATGAGGAAGGAAATGGAACAACACCAGTAGTTCAGCAGCAACACAGCCCATTAGATGAAATTCATCAGTCTTTCAACAATTTAAAGAAAAGTATTTTCAAACTACCAATCAAGAGTGAGACTAGTCTTTTTATGCTACCCAGGGAGGAATCCATATGGCATTATTCATGATTCCCATTGTAACTTAAAGGGAAACTGTCACAATGCCCAGAGCCCTGGATGTCAAATGCAAGAAAAGGATGTCCTCAAATTCCTTGCAGCAGAAACCCACTTAGGTAACACCAATCTTGATTTCCAGATGAAACAATATATCTACAAAAGGAAAAGTGATGGCATCTACATCATAAATCTGAAGAGGATTTGTGAGGAGT
Organism: Marmota flaviventris; assembly: GCF_047511675.1. Classification (NCBI taxonomy): domain Eukaryota; kingdom Metazoa; phylum Chordata; class Mammalia; order Rodentia; family Sciuridae; genus Marmota; species Marmota flaviventris. The sequence continues at coordinate 111,110,221 of NC_092498.1, read as the reverse complement.
TTCTGCTTCTGGAGGAAGCTCATGCCAGTGTTGCCATTGAAAATCCTGCTGATGTTATCCTCAAGGAATAATGACCAAGGAGTAGTGCTGAAGTTTGTTGCTGCCGCTGGAGCCTCTCCTATTTCTGGCCGCTTCACTCCTAGAAACTGGACTAACCAGATCCAGACAGCCTTCCAGGAGATATATCTTCTGATGGTTACTGATCTGAGGGCTGACCATCATCAGCTCACAGAAGCATCTTATGCCGACCTGCCTACCATTGCTCTGTGTATCACAGATTCTCCTCTGCACCTTGAGGATTTTGCCATTCCATGCAACAAGGGAACTTACTCTGTAGGTCCGACGTGGTCAATGCTGGCTCAGAGAAGGTTTGGGCATATGTGATACTATTTTTTGTTAACATCCATGGGAGGTCATGCCTGATCTCTATTTCTAAAGAGATTCTGAAGAGATTGAAAAGAATGAGCAGGGTGCTGCTAAGAAAACTGTGACCAAGGAGGAATTTCAGGGCAAATATGTGAAATGGAACCAAAATTCCATTCTCCATAGAAAATTTAATTTTAATATGTGCAACTTACCACTCTGATAATATTTTTATATGCATATTATTTAGGTAAAGTCACATTTTTAAAATATAGTTGGAGGTGGCTGTGGAGAGTAGTCTTAGCTATGGTATGGAGTGAGGGTACAAAAAAAAGTGACAGGTATGCAGGTAACTCTGTAGAACAAATGGGGGTGTGAGTCATTGATACAGTGGGAACAAGTAGGGAAAGTATAGAACTGAATGATTAGGTCTGTAATTGGAGCAAGTGGATTTTGACAACTTGATTAATAGAGACAGAAAAGGAGAAGAAATTAAGTAATTGATGTGGCAACAACTTAAAATACTTTTAAAAAGATCATAGTACTTTGAATTTAAGAATAAAGAGTTTGAAAATGTTTCATTAGATCAGGAGAGCAGCTTGTTCTACTGTTATGAATGTGGAAGTCATGTGTGACCAGATTAAAGTTAAAAAATGAGTTGATGGATATAATCTAATGAATAGGATCATGGGAGAGGATATATGGATTAAAGGGAAAGTTGAAGAAAGTGTCTAAAATAATATCAACTTTTAATGGATAAGCCCAAGGACAGTAGCAATCCAGTTAAGGCATCTAGAACAGTCACAATACAGAAAAATAAGATGTTGGTGTCACAAAGTTAAAAGCAATACAAATAACAATTTTGATTTCTTTTTGTTGTTGTTCCAAGAAGATATTAGGGACTTGTCAGGTGTCTAGTGAGTATTCTTATAAGGACTGAAGTAATGAGTCAATAAAATCAACAACTGTAGATTGGCAAATGATGCAGACAAACCAACGAGGACAGCAATTGCGGAATCATTCTGTGGAATCATTCGGGACCTCTATGCTTGTAATGCCAGTGGGGTGCTTTATTCACAAGGCAAACTGTAGACGAGACTGAAATATGAAAGTGAAAAGGAATGGCTTGTCATGCTCAGCAGGCCTCATAGTGTAAAGCATCAAAACTGAAAAATGATCCATTGTGTACAGGAGGGAAGAATTTAATCCTCAAATTATTGAAAATGTCCTAAGGTCCTAAATGTCTTGATTATCACCTTGCAAGTTATATGATGTTTATATACTAAAAGTATATTAAAAATCCATTACCAAAAGTCAGTAAGTTTACATATTTCCTAATAAACAGGGAAAATATCACCCTGTATAGAGAGGCAAAATTTCCCCTATGACATTACTGGCATAGACAGATATCTAATCCCTTGGACTTTTCCTTCTGCAGAAAACAAAGCTTTGAGAGAAAAATCACAACTAAGAATTATTTGGCAATATACTGTGAAAAAAAGGAGTTATAATAAAGAAAATTGGCACATGGTCTCCACTGATATCAGAAAGCACAGTTTTAACATTTGTGGTACATGAAACTAAATTGCTTAAAAATTAATGGAACTTAATACCATGAATGAATCAAACTGAACTCTAGATCTCATTGTCATATTTTGTGTGCTAGTTATATGCTTTAAAATGTGTTGGTAGACATTTAAAATAAAACTACATAGTTAAAAGTATACATTTCAAGATTGAAAATTTGTATACATGCTAACCCGAAATACCACAGTTGATAACCTTTTAAAGTCCATATGTTTAAACCAAAATAGACCATAGAAGAACAAAGTTTCTGGTTTATCTTCAGCACTCAGGTTCCATTGTAAAACCCAAAGGAAAGATCAAATTCTCTTTATTATCTGACAATAGTAAGGGCATGATTCTCCTCAGGGAAATCAGTCATTCAGAAGAAAGACCAGTATAATAATGTCAGCAAACCAACAGATCAATCACACTGCTTCAACAAGAAGCATATTTTAAATAAGATTTTAACTCTATTCTGCCAAGAGAGATATAGTTCACTGAACATAACCCCTGTACTTGTAGAATTGGAATAGAATTGTTATGAACAATCATGACAACAGCAGCTATTTCTATGATATTTGTATTAACATTTAGGTAAGAACTGATTATTGGAAGATGAACCTATGGAGTTTCATTTTATATTTAGTTATCCAAGATAATTCCTTAGCATACATCAGGTCTATCTCCTGACAGTACCCTTTTAATCACTTCACATCACTTATCAAAAATCGGAATTGTATAGTTGGGGTATGAATTTAATAAATATTTAGCACTGAAAGATAAATTTCATGAGTCTCTAGATTTCTGTCCATCTTTTAAGCAGAGATATTGGCTATCCTTATTCCAAATTATGTTTACAAGGACATTTGTAAAGGATAGAGATAATACCTCCCATAGAAAAAGAAGTCAGGCAGGCCTAGAGTTACCAATTTAACCAAGCAAAAACAGGTATCCAGAAAAGTTTGAATTTCAGGTGAATCATGTCTCATGCAATATTTACACTAAAAACTTACCCATTTTTATTGGAAATTCTCATTTAACTGAACATGCTGCATTTTTATCTGCAAGTCTACTTATTGCACTTTATAAATAATTTGTTTTCCCTAAATTCAATTCCTCTCTTGTAACATAATCAATGGTGCGTGCAAGCAGCACCTGGCCCTCTTACCTGGTCTTAGAAAACCAAGGAAGTGCTGATACTCCAGCTGTTGCTCTTTCTGTAAGAATATCTTTCATTTGGATCCACAAGTCTCCAGTCTTCTGCCAGCATCCATAAATTGGTAAGCTCTTTTAGGTCACATATAGAGTAAAATCTGACACATGATGGCTCCTGATAACTAACTACCTCAGTAAAATAGAAAAATCTTTGACAGCAGGGACCCTTTTTTTTTGTTTTGTTTAACACTGTGTCTGGCATATTGCCCAGTACCTGTCACAGGATGAATAATTGTTGTAAAGGTGAGTAAAAGAATAATTGAATGAGCTGTCAATTGACTTTCTGCTAAACTCTGGGAACCTTTGTTATGTAAATTAACTGTATTCCTTTATGTTGAATTCCTTTGTGACCTTCTCTTTATCCCTATCTTCCCCCATCTTTCTCTCCATTGCTATCTGCACTTTATATTCATTCCCATCTCTTTCTGAAGTCTTTAGTGTTACCTCCAACCCAGTTCTTGAACTACCACTGAGACATTTTTGCATTAGAAACTTATCAGGGCTTCCATGGGCCCAAGGGAATTGCCAATTTGGTAGGAACTGCTGAGAAACCTTGGTGTCTGAACTCTGAAGTTATACTTCAGCATCTCCAACCCAACTCGCATGCCTGATGCTTCATTAGGGTATTTTAGGAACACCTGGAACTTAAAAGTGACTGGTTAATATTAAAATGAATAACTGACTGTGCAATCACTCAGACCAGAAATGAGAGCTAAATTTCCTTGAAGGTATCCTGATCTTGATTCCTCAATACACAAAGGAAGAAATGAGCCTAGGAATATAGGCTGTCCTCACATTTATTAACCTGAAGTTAATGCTGACTTAATTCTATAAGAGTTTTTAAAAAAATATTTAAAATAATGGTATATAAATACATACATGCATTAAAGTATAAATATGGTCTATTTGCTCAAGTTTTATCTACATTTATATTCTTATATATCTCTATGTGTTCAGCCTATCTATCCATCCATCTATCTACTGTCAAAATAACTAAGATGTAAAATCTATATGATTATTCAAATAAGCATAAAATTCCAAAGAAATTATTTACTTATTGTATTCGGCAACAAGCTAACCTCCTTGACTTCCCAGAGATGTCATCTTTCCTTTAAAGTTGAAGGTGATTATGCTACCCCAAAGTATGCCAAGTATACCACTTTGATACAGTGACTACATAGAACAAGAGGTGACTGAGAATCAGCAAGTGCAGAATAAAATCTTCCTGGAGCTTCCTGTGATATGATTAAAGCAAAAAACTTCTGAGAAATGAAGACTGCTGTACATTCCCACTTCCAAGGCACCTTTTCTTTGGCCTTGAAGAAGAGAAATTTGGCACCAAGATGGACCTGCATAATCATCATTACTAAAATAATCCTTTTCTCCCATTATCTTCCCTGTACACTTACCTCCCCACAGTTGGTTCACAATTGAAACCCAAACATAATTTTCAACTTTTGGAAAAAAAAAACACATTTAATGTCTAATGTCTATTTACTTTTGGGGTCTTCATATATTTTATGTGAAAGTCTCTTTGTACAAATAAAAGTATTAACATCAAGTAAAATTTGTATGTCCTTTCTCTGACTAAACTGTCTTATTCAGTACAATTGGTCAGGCTGTACTCCCTGAAACTAGCAGAATCAAGGAAAAGTATTTCTCCTCCCCTGTGAAGTCTAATCCAGGATAAAAAGAAAGCTTGATAAAGACCGATTTAATTCTTTATTTCTCATTCTTTGCAGAATTTGTCCTCATTCCATTTATCTTCTGCCCTCTTACACCAAATCTGCTTCATTTCTAAGAATATGAATTCTGGGGTCAGAATGTTCAGTTCATTTTCGTAGCAAAACGTGAACTTTAGAGTCAAACAGCCGAGGTTTGAATCTTTGTTATGCTACCGATGAGTTGTGATCTTAGGCAAGTTAATTAGGCCTTCAAGTCTGAGTTTGCTTGACTTTAAACAAGAATAATAACATAATAATTATAAAGATTAACCAAGTTAATACTTGTGAATACTTTTTTCCAATATGTGGTACAAAAAAAGAAGTAAAATGAGGGAGAGAACATATTCTTATGAGGGTTAAGGTTATACTGGTATGTTATAGCACAGTGATTAGATACCACTTTAAACTTTCATGGAATTGTCAATTTATGTCCTGGGAAGTTTCACTTTGAAAGCCAACAAGCCTGAAATCACAGAGGAGGAAGAGTCCTTGGGTCAGCTCTAGAGAAGTGGTATTAGGGACTGGAAACCCAGGATAAGTACAGTGTTGGATACAAGATTCAGTTCAAGAAGTCAAGGCTTACCAGCATATGTAACTGTCAGAGAATAAAGCTGAATGTGAGGTAATTGTTAAAGCTGTGAACAGACAGGGATTCCAAGGGCTGGCTCTTAGAGGCTGTCAGGTGTGACATGTTTCATGGTGGAGAGACAGGAATAAGACCAAACTTGCCAGGAGAATAACACCATTGACTCTTCTTGATTGCAGGAAACAGACAGAAAGCAAATAGTTTTAACAATCTCCCTGCTGAGTTTAACTCCAATGAAGCATTTTAGCCTTTAAAATCCAACACAGAGTTGGAGATGTAGCTCCAGTGGCAGAATTCTAGCCTGTTGATGCCCTGGGCTTGATACTCAGCACTGACAAAACAAAAAACAAAACAAAACCAAAAAGCAAAACAAAACCCCAACAGCAAAAAAGCAAAATACCAAAGCAATTCTGGAGGTAGCTGTTTCATTTTCAACCTGTGTTCCTTAGAATCCCAGGATTCAACATCAAGGACAGATATAAGCACAAGGCATGACCCTCACATATTTTAAAACTAGCACTTACATTACACATCTGGATAAACACATGCAAATAGGAACCAAAGACTTCCAACAGGTGTCTTATAATTGTATCAAGCTCCTGCTAGGTTATCACATTTCTGATTGTTTTGTTTGCATTTGAGAACATGATATGATAAAATTTGTGGGCCCTAACACAGATGGTCATAATGAAACTTCTTTCCTTCAGAAATGCTGAGTAAAGCTCACATTGCAACTCAATCTCTATTATGACACGTATAATATTTTTTATAATATAATGTTTGAGAACTAAATATAATATTGTGTTTTTTTTCAAAAATTGTAAGTCCTTAATAAGCTATAAATTTTAAATGTGCTGCTATCCTATGGATTTATTTTTTAGCCTCTTCTAATGTTTGCAATATACCTATTATATAAATAAATTTATTTATTTATTTATTCTAATTAGTTATACATGACAGCAGAATGCATTTCAATTCATAGTACACAAATAGAGCACAATTTTTCATTTCTCTGGTTGTACACAAAGTAGATTCACACCATTCATGTCTTCATACATGTACCTAGGGTAATGATGTCCATCTTATTCCACCATCCTTCCTACTCCCATACTGCCTTCCCTTCTTCTCCCTCCCATTTTCCCTATCCAAAGTTCATCCATTTCTCCCATGCTCCCCCTCCCCCCATTAGGGATCAGCATCCACTTACCAGAGAAAACATTTGGCCTTTGATTTCGGGGATTGGTTTACTTCACTTAGCATTATGTTCTCCAACTCCATCCATTTACCTGAAAATGCCATGATTTTGCTCTCTTTCAATGCTGAGTAATATTCCATTGTGTATATATACCAAAGTTTCTTTATCAATTCATCTATTAAAGAGCATCTAGGTTGGTTCCACAATTTAGTTATTGTGAATTGTGCTGCTATAAACATTGAGGTTTCTGTGTCAGTGTACTATGCTGATTTTAAGTCCTTTGGGTCAAAATTGAGGAGTGGGATAGCTGGGTCAAATGGTAGTTCCATTCCAAATTTTCTAAGGAAACTTCATACTGCTTTCCAGATTGGTTACACCAATTTGCAGTCCCACCAGCAATGGAAGAGTGTGCCTTTTCCCCCCACAACCTCATCAACATGTATTGTTTCTCATATTCTTAATAACTGACATTCTTACTGGAGTGAGATGAAATCTTAGAGTAGTTTTGTTTTGTATTTCTCTGATCGCTAGAGACATTGAAGATTTTTTTCATATATTTGTTGATTGATTGTATATCTTCTAAGAAGTGTCTGTTCAGTTACTTAGCCCATTTACTTGTTGGCTTATTTGCTTTTCTGGTGTTAAGTTTTTTTGTGTTCTTTATATATCCTAGAATTTAGTGTTCTCTGTAGCTGATGTACATGTGGTAAAGATTTCTTCCCATTCTGTGTAAGCTCTCTCTTCACCTAACTGATTGTTTCTTAAGCAGAGAAGAAGCCTTTTGTTTGAATCCATCTCATTTGTTGATTTTTGCTTTTATTTCTTGCTCTTTAGGAGTCTTTTTAGGAAGTTGAGGCCTAATCCAACATGATAAAGATTCGAGGGTTGAGGTTGTGGCTCAGTGGTAGAGTGCTCGCCTAGCAAGTGTGAGGCCATGGGTTCGATTCTCAGCACCACATATAAATAAATAGATTAAATAAAGATGTTGTGTCCAACTACAACTAAAAATAAATATTAAAAAAAAAAAAGATTTGAGCCTACTTTTTCTTCTATTAGGTGCATAGTCTCTGATCTAATTCCTAGGTCCTTGATCTACTTTGAGTTGAGTTTTGTGCATGGTGAGAGATAAGGGCTTAATTTCATTTTGCATCATGTGGATTTTTAGTTTTCCCAGCACCATTTGTTGAAGAGGCTATTTTTTCTCCAATATATGTTTTTGGAACCTTTGTCTAGAATGAGATAACAGTATTTATATCAGCTTGTCTCTGTGTCCTCTATTCTGTACCATTGGTCTATAAGTCTATTTTGATGACAATACCATTCTGTTTTTGTTACTATTGGACTGTCATATAGTTTAAGTTCTGGTATTGTGCTGCCACCTGCTTTACTCTTCTTGCTAAGGATTGCTTTGGCTATTCTGGTTCTCTTAAAATTCTGGCAAATTGAATACAAAAACATATTATAAAGATAGTGCACCATGATCAAGTGGGGTTCACCCCAGGTATTCAAGATTGTTTCAACATACAGAAATCAATAAATGTAATTCATCACATCAATTGACTTAATGATAAAAATCATATGATCATCTCAATAAATGCAGAGAAAACATTTAAGAAAATACACCACCTCTTCATGTTCAAAACACTAAAAATCTAGGGCTAATAGTAACATATATCAACATTGTAAAAGCTATCTATGTTAAGCCCAAGGCTAGCATCATTGTAAATGGAGAAAAATTGAAAGCATTCCCTCTAAAAACTGGAAAAAAGACAGGGATCCCCTCTTTCACCTCTTCTAGTTAACATAGTCCTTGAAACTATGGCTAGAGCAATTAGACAGATGAAAGAAATTAAAGAGATACAAAGTAGGAAAAGCACTCAAATTATCATTATTTGCTGATGACATGATTCTATACTTAGAGGTTCCAAAAATTCCACCAGAAAACTTCTAGAACTAATAAATGAATTCAGAAAAGTAAAAGGATATAAAATCAACACACATACATCACTGATGAATATTGTGAAAGAGATTAGGAAAACTACCCCAGTCTCAGAAAAAAAAAAAAAAAAAAGGAAGACATACTTGGGAATCAACAAAAGAGGTGAAAGACCTCTACAATGAAAACTACAGAATGCTAAAGAAAGAAATTAAAGAAGACCTTAGAAATGGAAAGATCTCCCTTGTTCTTGGATAGGCAGTGTCAATATTGTCAAAATGACCATACCACTAAAAGCACCATACAGATTTAATGCAATTCCAATAAAAATCCCAACGACAGTACTCATAGAAATAGAAAAAGCAATCATGAAATTTATCTGCAATATACCTTTAAAAAGATATCTAATTGAATATTTTGACTCTGACAATAATAGTATTTGTTGTTTATTATTTTGTTAACATTGAGATATCATTTGTCTTTAATTATCACTATGATATTAATATTTACTTAATAATCTTACAACACAATAGAGAAATAGCAATTACTCATAAACTTCATTAATATATTTAACCAATTTCCTAAATTATTTTAAAATAATGATACTGTTTTTCAAGAGGTAGGAAATTAAATTAAATTTATAGAAGTAGGATGTATGAAAATAAGACCTACTGATTAAAAATGTTTCAACTCCAAAATAGATGTCACATTTTCCGTAAAAGCAAACAGAAATCATAGCATTATAGTGCCTCTGAATCTCTTTTCCCATATTTTTCAATTGTGTTAAAATCAAAGTGCAGTTTTTTAATGAAAAATATATTTATTCATTCAAAACCTGTGTGTGTTTGCATATGTAAATATGAGTATATACATATGATTTTGAATAATGTAAAGAAAATATAATTTAAGAAAAAAAATAGAGACAATACCATTTTCTTAACTTTATTATAAATAAGCCGTCAAACTGTGTTTTTTAAAATTGACTTAGAAGGTGACTTTTCTTCATTCACTGTGGATTCTGAGAGAACAAACTTATTTACCAACAATGTTAATGTTCAAACCTGTCACTTCTCAGGCTTTCCCTAGGATCAAACTTAGAAATACCATGCAAGCACAGAACTCTAAAAGTCATAGAGTGTACTTGGGGACTGAAAGTAACTAATTATATTATAGCATTTCCAAAATATTTTCCTCAGGAATTTTGTAGTTGATTTATCATGACCATTTAAAGTATTTAAATCTCTTATTTTTATGTAATATAGCTAATATGGAGCCATGTTTAATGCATTTCTTATGTGATATTGAATGACTTTGACTTAGAAATTAAAAATTGTAAAAAGATATCCTCATCTAGGGTTTGGGATGATCATGAGCATTATTATTATTATTATTATTATTATTATTATTATTATTATTATTAGAGTTTCAGAGACTTTTAATGGATTGCAAAACACAATGCTTCTGATTTTTTATGCATAGTTTAGTAAAATGACATTGCAATTAGGATAAATAAAGATATTTTCCTCAAGAATATATCTTTAAACATTGAAGCATACCATACTTATTTTTATTGTTTCTAGTCTTGGTATAAGTTCTGGAGTAATTATTTTTAGTTTAAAAATTTGATTTTGAGCTATTTAATAAAACACTAATTTTGGAGATAAAATTTTAAATAACAAAAATAGATAATATCAAAATAGATAATTTGCAAAATATAGCAGTCATAAGATATGTCAATCTTTGTAAGTTTTATATTTTATTTTTGAATCATTGTCTTCCAAAACAAGCACAAATTCATTGTTGTACCCATATCTGATTTTTTGAAGTTATAAATGACTTAGTCAAGATTTGTCAAAGAGAATCTGGGCATTTTTCAAGGAAGAGAGTAATCTGAGAAGAATCTCATGCTCTAGATGACCTGGCTCTTCTATAATAGAGTAGATAAACCATTTAGGGGGAAAACAATAAGTGACACATGCTTTGTTTATAAGAAGGAAGGCATTGCTGACTATATTATTACCTAGTTAGAAGTTTTCACATTCCTGGACACATCAGGATTTCTGTTTGTCAGAAATTCTTATGGAACATCATTCCTGGTAAACTGGAATTCTTTCACTTTAGACACGATCAACGAACCTCACTCTATTAGACTTGGTGGGCTCTAAGGTTTTGAAATTGGCCTTTGTCAAGATGTGAGGCATGTCTCACATTAGAGAAGTATGACAAAGTTGGTTTTCCACCTTTTTTTTTTTTTAACGGATTTAATTCTACTACTTGTGATATGTGGCCCACCAATTTGTAGTATTGGTTATTCTAGTTCATGAGTGGTGAAGTTGTAGTTTGAAATGTTTAGGGAGGGTTTTATAATTTTCAAATATCTTATCAGTATTAGTATTCTCTTCTGAAATTTGGAATACCAACATTCTAACCAAAAAGAAGCGAATGAAAGTATAAAATAGAGTGGGCTCGTTTTTGTCTTAAATATTAGAAAAAAAATATTATTCTTTTAACAGTATTTTGTGAAATCATTAAGTGCATGCTGGTCTTGGTCATTGTTATTAAGGATATCGACACTTCATGGGAAGCTGGAGTGGAAAGACTCACGAGGAACTAAAATATGTCTGCTAGTTAGAACTCACCAAGCAAAGTACAGGCAGCCTGCCCATGGCTGTTCTGCTCTGACCCTGCTGCCCTGAGCACTGCTTCAAAGAGAATGTGCAGAACTAGGTACTGTTCTGGCACATTGGTTTCACCCATTAAAAATGATAGCTTAAAAGTAAATGAACACATACCTTTTCATTATAATCTTATATTTTCCAATATATTCAGTATAACAAAATAGCTCTGGTTATTTATTATTTGTTAATAATGCCTCTTAGAAGAATACATTTTCTGATATTCTCCAATTAGTATTCCAGAAATACAGGATGCCAAGTTAAATTTGATTATCATAACAATTATGATTTTTCTTCTTTTTAGTATAAATATGTCTCAAATGTCTGTGCCATATTTATACCAAAAAAGAGTGTTTTTTTAATCTGTTACCTATTATTCTCTAAATTTGACAATACTATTCAAACAGATATGAGGAATAAAAAAACTTTTCTTTTCCTCTATCCACTTAAGTCCAAGTGGCCTGGAGTCCATGGATGTAACTGACAATAGTTGATTTAAAAGGAAAAAAATCTCTTATGCATGTAAGCTTATTTTGATTAACATACTCTACACAATTAGAGTTAAGGGTTTATATAGCAACTTCAAAGGGGAGAGAGATAAGATTTCTACACCAGACAAACTGACTTTCAAAGGAAGAGATGAAAATATGACAGTTCATGGTAATGTTTTCTTTCTGGCTTTAATGCAATTTCTCATGTTTGAACTAATGCACAGTCCCCATACTGGCTAGACTCTCCCCTGAAAACAGAAATTGATAGCAGCATCACTCTCAGGCAGTTCTGCCTTTAGTCAGATAAGGGAAGCTCTGAAAAGCCTTTTCTGTGCATCTGCTCTATCTCAACTGTCTACATGTCAAGTTGTCTTTAATTTGTTGTGAGAACGTTCCTTCATTTACATCCCCTGACAAAGCATCATGGCTAGTGCATAGGGGTGTGATATTTTTAGAAGGTAATTTGGCATCATCTATACCGTTATCTATTGATTACATTAAAATCCATGGTATTTATTTATGTACACACAGGCTTTAGAAAGATACATTTTGTTTTGAAGAACATATAACATTGAATTTTGTTTTGTGATAATAATAACAAAAGTAAATAAATAAAAACCTAATTATCAATCAAATTGAGAACTGAAAATGAGGGTTGATTAGTCCTTTAAAAAATATGACTAATCAGGGAAATGCAAATCGAAACTACCATGACATACTATTTGACCATTTCAAATGGTTATTATAAAAATAGTAATAATAAGAACTAGTGAGGGTGAGGAGAAAAATAAACTTTTATACACTGTTGGTGAAAATGTAAACTAGCATAGCCATTATGAGAACAGTATGGAAGTTTCTCAGAAACAAAAATCAGATCTACTATATAATTCAGCTATCCCATTTCTGGGTAAATATCTAAAGGAGACAAAATCAGTATATAGAAAAGATATCGCATGTCCTTATTTGTTGTACTACCTATAATACATAAAATATGGAATCAATCTAGGTGCTCATCAACAAATATATGAATAAAGAAAATATACATGGTATACATGGTGTACTATTCAGCCAAGAAGAATGAAATCCCATCATTGCAGCAATATGAATAGAACCAGAAGAATTCATACTAAGATAAATAAGCTGGACACAGAAAGACAAGTACTGCATGTTCTCTCTTGTATATGGAATCTAAAACAAGTCAAAAGTAAAATACTGATTACTAGAGATTGGGGATGGTATTGGGAGAGAAGGTGTAAAAAGCAGGTTGAATTTAATCAGTGCTTGTGATTTGCATGTATTGAAATATTACAATAACTTCCATTAATATGTACAAATAATATATTAAAAAAACTAAATGTAGGCTAGATTTATATAAGCAATGTAAACAAAATAAGCATTACTGTGATGCTATGATTCTTTCTGCATGTATTTGTTCCTGATATTCACATACAATAATATGTATTCCATTCTAACTATGTTCCAGGCTTTGTTGGAAAAATTTGTAATTGGTTTATAAGTTTCTCTCTCTCTCTCTCTCTCTCTCTCTCTCTCTCTCTCTCTCTCTCTCTCTCTCACACACACACACACACACACACACACACACACACACATTACCAGAGAGATAGATACTATAATGCTGGGGATCAAACCCGGGGCCTCCTGCATACCAGGAAAAATCCACCACTGAGTTACACTACTAGCCCTTAAGAAGTATTTAGTTCCAATCTTTACACTATTTGCAAAATATTGAAGCACAGAAAGATCACAGATTACATAAGATCGCAGCCCTACTGGATGAGTAGAACTACATAAAACTATAGGCCTCCTAGAGATTGAGGTTCTTAGCATAGGGACAATATGTAAATATATATAAGAAATATCAACTGCTTTCATTCATTACGGGCACTAAAAATGTTTGCTCAAACAAGAACACACAACACAAGTGCACACACACTTTTATACACATGCACTTTGAGAAATGATGCTTGGGTTTAGGGCATGCAATGTAAACATTAATTTCATTTTCTTATTTGCCTGATCTCTTGACTATTTTACTTATTAAAAGATTGTTGGTTTTAAAACATAGCCAGTTTTTACCAATTCTGAATATTACTTCTTCCTCCAAAGATGATACAATGATAGAAAATTGTGACACTCATCTTTATTAGTTGAAATATTAATCTATCTGAAGAGATAGAGAGAACCCAAAGCCCCACCAACTACCTCAAATTTTGGCTTCTGATCTGGGGACTTCCCTAGGAGCTGAAATGAACCCAGAGATTCACTTTGCCCACAGGCACTCCTCCTGCTGGGGATGGCTCACCTTCAAGAAAAGGAGGATTCAGAAGTAAGAGGTCTCCAGCCAAGACTTGTTTCTGGAAGCCATGTTATGTTCAGACCTCTCATGGATCAGCTGAGATCTTGGATACAATTGTACATCAGGCTATTTATTTCAGGTGCTCAATCCTACCTTGTATTCCCCCACAGTCATTGTTCATAAGGGTTGTTATCAATAAACTTGCTGCTTATAAATCTTCATCTGAGTCAGCTCCAGTAGCTTAGAACAGTTGAAGAATATGTCTAACCCAGTTTCAGACACCCACTAGACGGTTATATAATCTCTTAAGTGTGCTGTCTCATTCTTTGTAAGATTCTGTTCAAAATAAATTAAATTAAGTCTCCAAACAATCTGAAACTCCTTGATGGGAACATACTTGATTGAGAAGAATTATGGCTCAGATGCAAAGATGATTTAACTGATTTCCTCACAGGATGTGTGCTTTCAGGAATAAGTATGGATTCTTTCCAAATCATTTGGATAGTATCTTCTGTCTTGCATCAGGAATAGACATTTTAAGACCTTTGTCAAAGGCAAGGAAAGTCTGGTCCCTGTGACACACCTCATATTCAGAGATGCTCCTTCATTTTGGACTTGTTTCATCCACATGATGATGATCACTATAGATTCCAAATAAATGTTCTTCTAGAGAAGCAGTCACAATTAATCTTTACTTGTATGTTTTTCATTTTTACTGAGGATGATGGTTACCTCCTGCTTCTTTGGCTTGAGGAGGTTTGAGGTTACATCTCAAGTAAATGTATTCTCACTCTTGCTCTCTATCTTGATTTTGTACCTTTTGTCCCTAATGATGAGTTGTTGCTCTCTATTGGGTTTTATCAAAGGAAAACTATTTGTTCATACTGTTGTTTTAGATCTGAGTTGAAAGACTTCAAATTAGGCATGTTGGATGTGTTAGTCATGAGCTAATGCAGCCACCTCAGTTTTGGCAACATTTCTTTGCTGATTTGGTTCCTGGTGCATGTTTCTGGTTAGTTTGAAAAATCCTCTCTGAGTCCACTTAATTAATAAGAAAAATGGAGCATTTCATAGAACAAGAAGTCTCAAGGTACAGCGATGCCAATGAAACATAATTCAGCAGTCTCATATGTCATCAAGGACTGTATTCTACTAATCATTAATTCTGCTCCTTTGCCTTTCTGCATCTGGATGGTTTCCAGGCCAGCTACCTTTTTGACTGTAAGTGTCAATACATTTCTGAATCTAATGGAAGAAGATGATCTTTCTTCTAGTTTAGAACATTCAAAGATCACAAAACATTTTCCATTAAGAGGGCACTCCCTTCCCAAGAATGTGCTACCTGCTTATTCCTAAATTAGTCCTCCCAAAAGAGAAGACAATTTCCATCTTAGGCTTAGTGAAGCATGTGACTGTGCAGAAAAAAGTGTGAAAAAGGAAAAGGTGTTTAGATAGTTACTGAGTAGACAACCCAAACTGGGAATTTATGGTAATTACAGGATTTATGTTTCCAAAGTATATTTAATGTTAAATGATGCTTGTAGTAGCAAAGGGAAGAGAATACAGAAAACTAATATAGTGCAACTTTCAATGTATAAAATGAATATTAATATCTAAGTTATAGACGCTTTTGCAATCATAAAAATAACCCCATAATCAATGTACATTTTTTCATGAAATAGTAGAATAAGTATTGTTTTAATATATTGTTTTAGTATATCCTAATATTAATTAATGTTTTAATTTTGAGTGTCTAATTTGTGTATGTTTGTGGATAATGGATCAAACAACCAATACCACATTCTATACCCATAATAGTTCAGAAATAGGATATTTCTTATACAAATTAATTTCCTTGGTAGTTTCTCATATACCATTATATTATATAGGCAAAATCACAGCTTTTAAAAACCATTAAGTTCACAATATTTAAATTTGTGTACCTTAAATTTAATGCTATTTTCCCCACTTCTGATTATTCAGATTTTTCCTTTCTTCTTTAAAATAAATCTTACTGAAGTAATACTTTGCATGTAAATCCTGTTCACATCTTTTTAATATTATATTTGATGAATTTCTAGAAGTGAAATTATATAAAATAAGATTATGGATTCTTTTTTTAAAGAGAGAGAGAGAGAGAGAGAGAGAGAGAGAGAGAGAGAGAGAGAGAATTTTAATAATTTTTTTTTTTAGTTTTCGGCAGACACAACATCTTTGTTTGTATGTGGTGCTGAGGACCGAACCAGGCCGCACCCATGCCAGGCGAGCGTGCTACCACTTGAGCCACAACTCCAGCCCGAGTATGAATTCTTAAACAATATTTCATGTATAATATCAGATTGCTTTCCTTGAAAAGTTGGAATTAATTTTTACTCCCTTAGATTACTCTGACTCTTCAGTATTTCATTTGTTTTTTGGGTAATTATTTATATATTTATACATTTATATGCATGATTTATAAAGATGTATATTTATATATCATTAGATAAATATATTTATATTTATACATGTATATGTACATGGACAGAGAGAGAGAAAGAGAGGGAGAGGTTTATTATGGAAGTTGGTGGATGGACAGGTGTATATTTTAGTCTCATAATTAGACAACAGGTTTTTTATAAGCTGTGTAGTTGAGATGTTGGTTTTAACTTGTTCTGTAGTCAGAACCCTAAAATTTAAGTTTGTCCTTCCTATTCTCTTCTTTAATTTTCCTCTTCCTTCTTTTTCTTTTCATTTTTGTTTCACAGGATCTCAGATTTAGTAATTTGGTCTTGAGGAAAAATATATATATATTTCATGCCCCTTTGGGGGCTTTGGATTCTCCCCTCTTGGTTCAAACAGGAAAGTCTGTATCTGACATAAAAATATACCTCAATAAACTTTGTATAGAGAGAAGTTAATAACAATTCTGCAGAACACTTGCATTGTGCATTATACTTGTTATCTCAATTTTAGAATAATATTTCTATTTCTTTAAGTTTTATCAATTTTTTAAGAAAAAAATTTAAAAATAGCTCAAAATTCTCAAGAAATCTTTCATGGTTCTTTCAGAAGAGACTCGTGTTTACCACTCCAGCCTCTTTCTTGCTAGTTCTCCCTCAAACACAGAATACTTCTGTACTAAATTACTTAGCATTCTGCTAAATTCAAGCCCTCTTTCATTTCTAGGCATATATTATTCACATCCCCTTGAATATTCCTTCTCTATTCTTCCCATTATGTTTCAGGGTAGATGTCGACAAAATCAAAAAAAGAATGTTTTTTATTTCAAAGACTTTTAGTCTACCTTCTTGTGTGTTTCAAGACCACCAAATTCTTACTAAGTACTTAAAATTTTCTTAAAAAAAGAATCTTTTTCTCCTTCTATAGCTTATATTCTTTCTCTTTCAATTAGACTGTAAGCATCTTAGAGAAACAGACTCTGTGGTCTATTCATCATTGGGGTACAATCAAATCTAGGCTTACCAGGTATTAATTTTGCAGTGTCAGCTGGTTCTGATACATATGGCCTCATGGCTTAAGGAAGGGATAATCTTTTATAGTGTATTTAAAAACTTGAAGTAATTTAAAAAGACTTAGGACACATGAGGGACCTAGTTCTCCATATCTCCATGTCAGAATCATTTAGAAGCTTAAAAAAATGCTAATGCAAATTACTATATACCCTAAAATTCAGATGTAATTGCTGTGGGGTACCACCTGAAAAATGTACCTATCAAGCTTCCCTGTTATTTGTAGTTGCAGAAAAGTTAAAGGAACCTTTACAATAGAATGAAAGTATAGATCTACATAATTTATAACCAACATTCTAAAAATGGTTTATTCATCCAGCTGCTAATTCAGTGAGGTCAGTATCTCTAGTAAGTCAACTTACCTTTTAAGTCAAGACAATGACAAAACCATGAGAAATTACCAGTATTTATTGATGAATAGCTAATATACTAAATACACAGCTTCACCAATTACCAATATTTTTTTACAAGTTAGAATGTTTTGAAAAATTTTCTCTTAGATGAAATAGTCACAGGTCACTTAATATTTTTGGAATAATATTTTGCCTCTGATTTAACTTACTTTTTTGTTTAAAACATCTTAAGCTTGATGAATAAGACATATTTCAACTTAAAAGTTATAAATGTGTCATTAATATGGATTTACACACTCATAAAACAAAATAATATACACCTCAATAAAATTGACATGGGAAAAAACATTCCAAAGAGCAAAAAGAATAAAATATGACCTCTATGCCTTAATTTAAAATTAAAAAAGTAGAGTCAGAGGAAATTATGCTGCTCTTAGTTTCCCCCTGTTGAGAAAAAGAATAGGACCATGTATCCAATGTCCTAACTTTTCTAGATGTATCCAGAGACTGACTTCTCTCCACCTCATCTTGCAGTACTGACATGACCCAGCATTTCCAGCTATCTAGGACAATGTTTGGACTGGAAGTCTTATGGCTTCAAAACATCTTACCCTGGCCCAGTAAAGAGTCAAAAAACAAACAAACAAACAAACAAAACAACAACAACAACAAAAACAGATTATGATTCTTCCTGGGGAGGAAAAGAGTTGGACCACATGTCATACATCCTAACTTTCTGAGGGACTGGCTTATGTCTAACCTGTTTCAGAGCACCAATATAATCTACTTTGCAGAGGCCAATGAGAAAGAGATGGTTGTTTGATTTAACAGACCACAGTCCCATCCCTGTCTCAGCAAATGACCAGTAATAACACCTAGCAATAAATCTAACCAAGGAGGTGAAAGACCTCCACAATGAAAACTATAGAACATTGAAGAAAGAAATTGAAGACTTCAGAAGATAAAAAATCCTCCCATGTTCATGGATAGACTGGAATAATATTGTTATAAAAGGGCCATACTATCAAAAGCAATATAGAGATTGAATGCAACTCCCATTAACATATCAATGATATTCTTTAGAGAACAAGAAAACTAGGGGAAAAAAGTCCTAAAATTCATTGGAAAAATAGAAGACCCAGAATAGCCAAAGAAGTTCTAAGCCAAAATAGCAATGCTAAAGTCATCACAATACCTGAACTCAAATTCTATTACAAAGTTATAGTAACAAAAGCTGCTTGGTACTAACATGGAAACAGACACATAGAACTATGGTACAGAAGATACAGAGACAAACCCACACATCTAGAGTCATCTGATCTTTGACGAAGGGGCCAAAAACATACATTGGAGAAAATACAAGCCTCTTTACAGATGGTGATGGGAAAACTGGTTATTCATTTGTAGAAGAATAAAACTAGACCCTTATCTCTCTCAGCCTTCACAGAAACAGTGAATTTTGAAAGCAGCAGAATAGTGATTCATCACATATGAAGGTGTCTTTCCACTACCATAAGATGATCAGTAGATTCTTCAGCATAATCTTTTCAGGCAAGAAGAAAATGGGAAATGGTAAAAATGGTAAAACAAAGCCAAAAAAATACAAAAATCTGTAAAACAAGAATACTATGCTTAGAAAAATTGTCATTGAAAAAGTAGTGAAGATGTTCAAGGACAAACAAAAACTCAGGGAGTCTTCAAACTAAAGCTGAACACACTTGATAACCTAAAAGTTATAAAACTCATTGAAAAGGCAATTGTATAAACAAATATGGAATAATGTATTATCAGTATTATAATGGTTTTGAGTAAATAATCATAAATCAAGAAAACAGTCAAAAATTAAAAATATTAATATTAACTATAACACTATGTCAATAGATACACAGCATAAGTGGGTATAAATAGTGAAATTAATAGTTTAAAGTGAGGGGAATATGCAATGAATATTAAGCTGTTAGCTTAAAAAAAATTTTATATTTCACATAAGACTCTTGATAATCATGGAGAACATACTTATATATGTTATGCAAAAGACAAAGAGAAAGGAAATGAAGCATATCAACACATACACATTAGCACACAAATACACACACAAGAAGATAATGAGAAATAAAATTGGGACAAAGAATCTATAAAACAAACATAAATCAATTAATATAATGACAATGATAATTTCCTCCCTATCAATAACTACTTTTAAAATAAATGAATTAAACTCCCAGTCAAAAGACATGCAATGAATGAACAGATAAAATGCAAGATCTACCTATATGCTACCTACAGAAAGCCCTCTTAGATTTAAGGATGCATAGGTGATAAGTGATGGATGGGAAAAGATATTCCACATACAGCAATAAAAAGAGAATAAGGAGTAGATATAATTATATCAAATGAAATAAACTTTAAGTAAAAAATTTATTACAACAGGAAAAGGATGCAATGATATTTAATGCATTAATTATATTTTCAACAATTACTGATGAACTATTTTGTAATTATGCAATAATTTCAATATGATAAACTATATTACTTAATATTACTTGTGTTATATAATAAGTAATATGATTAATATTATTATGATTATTAATTTAAAAATTGTAGTATTGTTTGGGCTGGCTTTTTTTGTTACTGTGACCAAAACATCTGACAAGAACAAGTTAGAGGAAAACTTTATTTGGAACTCACAGTTTCAGAGGTCTGAATCCACAAGCAGCCAATTCCATTGTTCAGGGTCAAAGGAGAGGCAGCGTATCATGGAGGAAGGGCCCAGCATAGGTAATCTGTTCAATAAATAATAGGGTGAGAAAGCAGAGTGGGTGAGTGGGAAATAGGAATAGGAAAGACAATGGAATGAATTGGACAAAACTCTCTATATGCATATATGAATAGAATCTCCACTTCATGTGCAACAAGAAGAATAGGATCCCAGTTAGAATAAGATGTAATCCATGTTTGTATAAATATGTCAAAATATACTCTACTGTCATGTATATCTAAAAAGAATAAATAAGTAAGCAAAGTGAAAAAAGAGATAACTACACTCATTAAATATATGAAACATTTAAGGCACAATAAATATAGAAACTTCTCAAATTTCAATTCAAAATTGAAGAGGGAAGACCTTCAAACTCATAAGGTCAACACTGCTCAAATACCAAAGTCTGAGAAGGCCACCCAAAGAGAAGAAAACCATAGGGCAATACCCTGACTAACATGAATGCAAAATCCTCAACCAAACACTAGTACACATTTTTAAAAGCATGTTAAAGCTATCTACATTGTGACCAAGTGAAATTTATCTACAGGATGTAAACATGTTTCAATGTACAGAAACCGACCAATGTTATACAGCACATTAACAGAATGAATGTTAAAAATTACATGGTTTATTCCACTGTTTTTTCCTTATCCTGTCTCTCCTCCCTTACCCTCCATACCCTATTTCTTTCTACTGACATTACTTCTACTTTAATGAGATACTTTTTTATTCTCTTGCTCTCTTTTCCCCTTATTTTGGACTAACTTCAGCATAACAGAGAAAATCTTTGACCTTTGAAATTTTGAATCTGACTTATTTCAGTTAACACGATAGACTCTAGTTCCATCCATTTACCATCAAATGCCATAATTTCCCTCTTTGTGGCTGAGCAATATTCCACTGTGTATATATACCATGTTTTTTTTTAATCCATTTATCTTTTCAAGAGCACCTATGTTTGTTTCATTTCTTGGCTATTGTTAATTGTGCTGCTATATACATAGATATGGCTATATCCAAATAGTCTGGCCATTGTGGAATTTTGGGATATATGCTGAGGAATGAGATAGCTGGGGTCATCTAGATGGCTCCATTATTAGTTTCTTAAGGAATCTACATACTGTTTGTTCAGAGTGGTTACACTAATTTGTAGTTGCACTAACAATGTATGAGTATAGTTTTTCCCTACACACTTAACCAACACATTATTTATTTATGTTCTTGATAATTGCCATTCTGACTGGAATGAGATAAATCTTAGTGTAGTTTTTATTTGCATTTCCCTAATTGCTAGAAATGTTGAAATTTTTTTCATTTATTTGTTGTCAATTTGTATTTCTTCTTTGGAAAAGTGTCTGTTATTTGTTGTGCCTTAATACACCACAGTGAATCTATCTTCATGTATATCCATAAGAAACTATAAAAAAACAAAAACAAACAAACAAACAAAAACTATAAGAACATAAATATACTCTACTGTCATGTATATCTAAAAGGAAAGGGAATGGGTTGTTTGGAGGGGAGGAAAACAGGAGGTACTAGGGACTAAATTAGAGCAAACTGTATTCTTTTCTTTTATAATAAGTCATCATGAATACTAATGTTATATAAAATTAAAAAGAACCAATAGCCAGGCATGGTGGCACACACCTGTGATCCTAGTGGCTAGGGAGGCTGAGGCAGAAGGATGGAGAGTTCAAAGCCAGCCGCAGCAAAAGTGAGGTGTTAAGCAACTCAGTGAGGCCCTGTCTCTAAATAAAATACAAAATAGGGCTGGGGATGTGGCTCTGTGTCTGAGTGCCCCTGAGTTCAATCCCTGGTACTCTACAATAAACAAATAGGAAAAAAAAAAAAAAAAAACAAACAATAAAACCTTAAAACCAATAAAAATCATATGATCATCCAGTATATACATAAAATTTGGTTGACAGCTTTCAACATCATTTTGTGATTAAAAATCACTGTAAATTGATATTAAATTACTTCAACACAACAAAGACTATATACCAAAAATCCATAGATAATGTCATACTCATCCCTGAAAAACTTGATGCTCTTCCTTAAGATAAGGAAGAAAGTGAGGGATACCCACCTTTGCTACTTATGCTCAACATAGAAAGGAAATTTTAGCCAGAGAAATTTGGTGTCAAGAAGAATTAAATGACAACTAATTGAAAGAAAGATATTAAATTGTTCATATTTTTAGATGACATGATCTTATATCCAGAAAATCTTAAAGATTCCACCAATAAGCTATCAGAACCAGTAAATAAATTCATTGAATTTCAGCTGGTTGTGGTGTGGCATGCCTGTAATACCAGTGACTTGGGAGGCTGAGGCAGGAGGATGAGGAGTTCAAAGCTAATGTCAGCAACAGCAAGGCCGTAAGAAACTCAGTGAGACCCTGTCTCTAAATAAAATACAAAATAGGGCTGTGGATGTGGCTCAGTGGTTGAGTGCCCCTGAGTTCAATCCCTAGTACAAAAAACAAACAAACAAAAAAAAAAAAAAAAAAAAAAAACATTGAATTTCAAGATGCAAAATCAATACAAAAATCAGTTGATTTTTCATTCTCTAAAAAGAAAGTATCTGAGGGAGTAAGAAAACAATAGTAAGAGTAACAAAAGAATAGAATTAAGTTTAAAGAAGTGAAAACCTTGCATGTTGAAAACTACAAAACTAAAATCCAAATACAGTTTCAATACACTTTTAAAAAATATTTATTTATTTATTCTAATTAGATATATATGACAGCAGAATGCATTTTGATTCACTGTACGCAATTGCAGCACAACTTTTCATTTTTCTGGTTGTACACAATGTAGCGTAGCTCCATATGTAGGGTCACACATGTACCTAGGTTGATGCCTATCTCATTTCCACCATCATGCCTGCCCTCATGTCTCCCTTCTCCTCCCTCTCTTTTGCCCAGTCACAGTTTCTCCATTTTTCCCATGCCTCACCTCCCATTATAAATCAACATTCATTTGTCAGAGAGAACATGCAGCCTTTGATTTTTTTTTTAAATTGGCTTACTTTGCTTAGCATGATATTCTCCAACTCCATTCATTTACCTGCAAATGCCATATTCTCTTTTAATGCTGAGTAATATTCCATTGTGTATATACACCACAATTTCTTTATCCATTTATCTACTGTAGGACATCTAGGTTGGTTCCACAATTTAGCTATTGTGCATTGTGCTGCTACAAACATTGATGTGGCTGTATCACTGAAGTATGCTGATTTTAAGTCCTTTGGGTATAAATTGAATAGCTGGGTCAAATGGTTGTTCCATTCCAAATATTCCAAGGAATTTCCATACTGCTTTCCAGATTGGTTGCACCAATTTGCAGTCCCACCAGCGATGTATTCATTTGTTGACAGATACCTAGGCTGATTCTATAAGTTGGTTGTTATGAGTTGTGCTGCAATAAATATGGATATGACAGTATATGTAAAATATGCTGGTTTAAATTCTTTTGAATAAATACCATGAGTGGCTTGTATTAGTTTTTTCCTGTTTTTCTAAAACCATAAGCGGAATCAATACTTTGCTTGAGATCGTTTGGTTTTGCTCCTTGGTTTATACCCAAAGGATTTAAAAACAGCATACTACAGGGACACAGCCACTTCAATGTTTATAGCAGCACAATTCAACATAGCTAAATTGTGGATCCAACCTAGATACCCTTGGATAAAGAAACTGTGGTGTATATACAGACTGGACTATTAGTCAGCATTAAAAGAGAATAAAATCATGGCATTTTCAGGTAAACTGATGTAGTTGGAGAATATCATGATAAGTGAAGTAAACCAATCCCAAAAAAACAAATATCGAGCGTCTTCTCTGATATAAGTATGCTGATTCATAATGGGGTTTTGGGGGGAACATGGGAGGAATATATGAACTCTAGATAAGGCAAATGGGAGGGAGGGGAAAGAAGGGAACATAAGGGTAGGAAATACAGTGTGGAATGAGATGGACATTTTTACCCTAAGTACATGTATGAAAACACGAATGGTGTGACTCTAATTTGTTTACAACCAGAGACATGAAAAATTATGATCTATTTGTATAATATGAATTGAATTGCATCTGCTTTCATATACAACAAATTACAATAAATAAAATTTAAAAATAATGTAGGCAGTTATGGCTATAAAGTCACCTCTTAAACTGCATTTGCCATATCCCAGAGATTTTGTGATGTTTGTGATGTTGTGTCATCTTTGATTGACATTAGGTTTCATTTTCCCCTCAATTTCTTCCATTAACCCCTCATCATCCAAAAGTATATCATTCAATCTCAGTGTATTTGTATAGCTTTTGTAGTTTTGTTATGTTAATTTCTAATTTTATCCTACTATATGTGAAAAAATGCACAAGATTATATTAAAATATATTTTGTTGTTGCTAAGATTGTTTTATGTCCTAGAACATAACCAATTTTGGAAAATCTTCACAAGTAAAGATTAAAAGAGAAAGAAAAAAATTAAAAGAAGAAGGAAGAGTACACAAATTAGAGAGGAAAAACTAAAACAAATCCAAATAATGGATTAAAAATACTTAAATTTTCTGAAAGCATGAATTAGTAAGTAGTGTTAGGAAGCTAAACAAACCAACATAGAAGACAGTGCAGGTAAAATCAAAACTATATGAAAAAAATTAAAATTCCCCTTGACATGTAGAGACTGCTTTCAGGTACTTCCAAGTTTGAAATCAGCCAGGTATTTTAGACATGGTCAATGACCAAGCTTTGGCTGCGTATCTTCTGACAGGTTTTGGCTAAAAAGGCTGTGCCCCAAACTCTTGGTTCCACTTTGGGCTCAGGGATTGTATGTTTTTTCCCCATATGTAGATCAGACATTTGCTTTAAAATCTTTGCAGAACTCACTGACTGTAGCCTATATACTCAGTCTTCATCCAATTATCCTCCTTCTCTTGCATGAATTTAAGCATTAACAGGCATTATACTGTTGGTGTATGAGCTCCTGTGTCATCTGGGGATTATTCCATTCCCAGCCCAGTAGCCAGGTACCCCTCTGTACAGATGGCAGTTTTGTATGCTCTCAAGGTTTGCTTGGTATGAGGGAAGAAGGACCACAGGCCAGAGTTAATCACTAAGACTTCACCCAGCCCTCCTACTTCAGTACAGACTTAGTGGCTGTGGAGATTCCAAGACCTGCCTGGGAATCTGTGGGGCCCCTGGTTTTGCATAGTACCAGAGACCAATCTTCTCCATCATAGGCATGGTTCTTTGTGTGCTACTTGGACACTTTGGAGACAGAAAAAGTGTGAAAAGCCACATACCCAGGAGGTGGAGTGGGCTGTCGTTATTTTCTCTGCAGGACAATGGGTTTTGCTGACTTTAGACTTGAAGGAACTTCATTGCTATGTGTGGCAGTTTTTTTGTGATCTTGGGCTTTTCTTTATATATTGGGAGAAGCACTTAGGGCCAAGTTGATCACAGAGATTTCTCCAGTGTGACTCTAGGTGGCTATAAAAATTCCAATGTTTTCCTGGGAACTTATGGGCTCCCTTGTATGTCAGAGGAACTGGCCAATAAAATAGTTTTTAAAAATAGCATGTTAACAATTATATTAACTACAGTAAATAACACTGAAAACAAGCCAAGTAAGTGGTCATTAAGGAAAAATAAATCTGGATGAAATGTGGGGAAGAAGATGCATATTTTTGCTAAGAAGATGGCAATGTGTATCCTTACAAAAAAATAAATAAATAAAGTTCCTAAATCAAAAGAAAAACAAAACAAATCAAAAACAAACAAACAAACAAAAAACAGAAGGCATTGTTTAGGATCAAAATGTGAATTTAGTTTAGTATAGTTGTATAGTTAGTTGACTTGGATTTATCCAAGGCAATTATTGATAAATGTCTGAAACTCAGGATGGGTATATGAAATGAAAAGAGATCTGCATGTCATATATTTTGCTTACCCATATTTTTTAGGGTTGTCACTCACTTAAGTTTAAAAGTGAGAACTAAGAGAAACAGAGACTAGAAGAATAGAAATGCTTTATGTGTAAATTGAAGATGAAAAATCTGTAGTAGGAACTCAAAAAATAGAAAGACACATTTCTCTATGTATTTTGTACCCAAATATATAAAATACATTAGCATTGGTAATGATTCTATGCCAAAGAATCAAAGTCAGTAATATTTTTCTTTCTTGGCGGGGGGGGGGGGGGGGGGGTGAGGCAAAAATGCCTATTCAGCTTTCTGTACTCATTATTTTTGTGTTTACATTATCCATTTCTTTATTCTACTAAGGTCATCTTGTAGGCAATTGCAATTTTGCACAAAAAGATCATGTTTTACTTATTCTAGGGACTTTTCTATACTATACATTGCAGTAAAATTGATGTTCTTCCTAATATCTACTAAGTGCATAGTGATTTGTGAGATCCTTCAAGAAACAGATATGAACCACAATCAATTCTTAGTTTCATGTAGGAAAATATTTTTTCAAAAGTTGCTAAAGACAGGTTCAGGTGGTTATTAAGTAGTACACCAATAAGAAAGTGATTAGTTTTTAAAAAATCCTTTATAAATAAAAAAAATATTAAGATGAGATTTGAAAAATAATTTGAAGCTAAGCAAAGGAAAATGAAAAGGTACACCTTATATAAAAATACAAAAGCATATTTAGAGGCATGCCGAAAACTGAGGGTATTTAGAATTTGGGTGGTAGAAGAGTATGAAGAAAATGTGTGGTCATGAGTAATTGGGTGGATAATTCTAGCATTATTTCATAGCACTGATTTTAAGAACATAATGTTTGGGAGTAGAAATTGCATTTGGACTTAAGCTAGATAAATCATTGCACTTACCTGAAGCCGCAGAATTTATTTCACTAAGTAAAGTTATTTAGTATAAATTTCTCAGCAAATTAGACCTTCAGAAATGGGCAGAGTAAAGGAAATGAAGTTCATATGTTAAAAAAAAAAAACAAAAAACTGAGTGATTAATTATAGTTTAAAAATTTTTAGTGAATCTTCATAGTAGTAACAGTAAAACATTGAAGAAAAAGTCAAGAAATCAAATTAGGTAAGATCAGGAATAAATAATCAAATCAACAAATACAAAAGCACAGTAGAAAAAATTAATTATAGTCAGGTTACAATAAAAGAGGTGAAAATGGGTTGTGATCACAACCAAAAAGAGCTTCTAATAAGAGAAAAAACAAAACAAAAAACACACACAGCTTGACAGTGCAGCGAGCATGTGGTATAGAACTGCCACTGTGCCTTTCAACTGCCTTTCATTTTTCTGACTGCAAAAATCTAATTTTTTATGTGTGAGGTTATTGTTGCCTCCTGACTTCTAGGTCTGTTAGGATAATGTTGTCTTGAACACAACCAATCAAAGCTCCATAGCTTCATTATTCTTTGCTTTCCTTTTCTCAACAGGGGTGGTAGGATTCTTGGTGGACCACTTTGGGGATTTAAATATGATTCATTTTGGAAGTCTCATCTAAAATCTTTTCTTTTTAAGTTCTCTATTCATTTAAAGTCTCTGATTATCTGTATTTTGTTCCTTTCTGCTTTAAGATTTTGGAGTAGGGACAAATGAAATCAATAGTAAAAGAAAAACAACATATAGTTGTCTATTGAGTAATGGAAAGGGGACATCAATATGAAATATTAAAATGAAGTTAATGGACCATTCATCAAGTTATTTTTAGAGAGAAAAAGGAAATATGAGGATAGATAATTTCATAAAATTGCAAATTTTTATACAAAACATGATTATGTGATAAATTGGGAAATATTTTCTGTAAATGTCAAAGAAATGTAAAATATCCATAAACATGGTAAGAAAAATTTCTCTTTAGTAACTCTGATAAAAGGACATGTCAAAAGGGTAAATATACACATAACTCTGATAAAAGTACATATCAAAAGGGCAAATATATACAATGCTGGAAAATTATAGTGATGTAAAAAATAAGTCCAATTTATAAACTCTAGGTGAGAAATCAAATTCAAGCAATCAAAAAAAATAGAAAAAAAAGAAAATACATTAGTTTCACATTCAAAACAAAGTTTAAGTAAAAGAATAAAAGCAAAATAATAAGTTAATAGGGATAATGATAAAGAGGTAAATAATATGAAACTAAACTAGTGTAATTAAAAACCTAATCTAATAATTTGCATTATGTCTTACAGTGAAAAGGAAAATTATAAGAAGCTCTTTCAAATCATAAGCAAAAGATCACAGCTCAATAGCCACATTGGAAGATTATACTGTAAAAATTGATTCAAGCTGGCAAATGGCTAATACACAAGAGAAATGGAATGGCTGTTAATAGTAATAGAATGCAGATTGAAATAATGGGATACTTTTAAATTCACAGATAATACATTAAAAAGTCACTGTTTACAAATCATGGATAGGATCAAAACTAAACTCCAATATTAAATAATTAAACACATAAATAGCCAATTCTTAAATTATATAAACCAATATTTCTTGGCATGAAATATTTTCTAAATATATATTTTTAATTGTCAGGTTAAATTGTTACATATAGTTTCATCTTTTTACATTTTATAGGATTTCAAGTGTGTGTGTATGCAAGAATGAGAGTGCATATGTGTGTTGGTGTGGGTGTGTTTGTAAATATACTTACATACAATAATCACTAGATATATTCTTAGCAAAATTTATTAGTAACTATCTACCTACATTTCCAGGTAATGTTAGCAAATGATATTTCTTTTTTTCTTATAAATATTTTTAAATGGTTTTTTAAATAATTTTGCATAAAGTAACTTAAATATTTAAAAAAAATTAGATCTTAAAAAAAATCTCATTTTTTCCCATGTGGTGAAATGGGCTTGCTCAAATAACTATAATTAGTAAACTAAATTGCTAACCTGAGAGGCTTAAATATATTTTTAAAAAGTAATTCTAACTTTTGCAATGTAGGCAAATTTGTTGTATGGGAAAATAGTTCTGCAGAAGCCCTTTGTATTATTTATAGTTTAAACGCTTGTATATCATGATATTCATCAAAGAGGGATTGACATGTTATGAAACATCTGGTAATTCCAAAGTTTGAGGAACTTCCCTTCCTACTGTATGGTGAACACAAACCAATGAGAAAAAAATAGGAAGTTTTGTCAAAACGATATAGGTAGGCTCATAAATAAGATTAATAATTTTTGTGGCAAGATATAGAAACAGAGAACAAAATTTAACAAGATCCCAGAAAGCTTTGGCTTTGAAAACAGACATGGAGTGGGCTCCAACGACAGAGATTCCTGAGAGGAAAAGCAAAAGTAATTTTGAAAAATAAATAGAAAACATCCTGTCATTTGAGGAAAAGACAATGAGAGAGAGAGAGATGTTTATCACAACAAGTGCTGCATTCTTTCTGAATACATCTGAAGCTTATTTCTTCCCACTGAAAACTCAAAAAAGTGCATGAACAGGAGGAATCACATTACCTGATTTTTAAATTTAGTATGAAGATTTAATAATCAAGGCACTGTGAAAGTGGTGAGTGGATAAACACACAACTCAATGGAATAAAGAGTCCAACATATGTCTAGATGTTTTAAAAAAAATTTAGTTGTTGATAGACCTTTATTTTTATTTATTTTTATGTGGTGCTGAGGATTGAACCCAGTGTCTCACACAGGCTGGGCAAGCGCTTTACCACTGAGTTACAACCCCAGCCCATGGCTAATGGATTTTTGACAGAGGACCTAAGCTGAGTGAATGGAGTGAAGGTGGTCCTCCTAACAAATGATGCTGAAGCTACCACATATCAAGCAGAAAAATGAACCTTGATCTATGTCTCACATCTTATGCAAGAATTAATGCAAAAAGGATCATTGACATAAATAGAGCATGCTTATGAACTATAAAATTGTAATTAAAAACAGAAGGTAATCTTTATGCCCTTAATCACACAAAAATTTGTAAAGCACAAACCAGGCATGGTGGTGCACACCTATAATCCCAGCAGCTGTGGAGGCTGAGGGAGGAGGATGGTGAGTTCAGAGCCAGCCTCAGCAATGGCGAGGTGCTAAGCAACTCAGTGAGACCCTTTCTCTAAATAAAATGCAAAATAGGGCTGTGGATGTGGGTCAGTGGCAAGTGCCCCTGAGTTCAATCCCCAGTATAAAAAAAAAAAAGGCACAAATCATAAAGGAAAAAAATGCTAAAATAGACCTCATCAAATTAAGAAAAGCAAATGAAAAAACTTTGGCTCTATGAAAGACACCATTCAGAGAATGAAATGATAAGCCACAGACCAAGGAAAGATGTTTGAAAATCATATTTGATACAAGGCTTACAGCCAGATTTTTTAAAAGAACTTTAAAAGTTTAATAAAGAGAGACGCTTAAATAGGGCAAAAGACCTCTCACAAGAAAAGATATATGCAGATTGTTAATAAGTACAAAAAAGATGTTAGCATCACTAGGTATTATGTAAATGCAAACTAAACCACTGTCAGATACTACTAACCACTTTTTTGAGAATAGTTAACGTTAAAAATCAATGTTGAAAAAAGCAAGTGCGGACACAGGTGCAGAGGTCTTGTGAATCTGTTTCTGGTAGAAATGCAAAAATCTATAGTCACTTTGAAAAGACTTATCATTTTTATAAAGTTAAATGTACATGTATGTTACATATGACCCAGCAATTTCATTTCTACTTATGGTGCAAATGAAATAAAAATTTACATTTATACAAATATCTATAATGAATATTTAGAACAGTTTTATGCATAATGAATAAAACCAGAAACAACACAAATTTTAATGGGTAAAGGAATAAGAATACTGTAATGCAATCATATCATGGAACAAATTACTGATACTTGCAACAATGCAAGTTTTATCTCAAATGTGTTAAGCTAAGAAAAAGAAATCTATTATTCAGTATTCAAAATCCCATGTAGAGAGTGACTCCATTATATGGCATTCTGGCAAAAAAAAAAAAAAAAAGAAGAAGAATACGTACAGACACCTAGGTTGAGAAAATGGATTTATACTACAAAGGGGTAGCACAAGGGAGCTTTGGAGGGTGATGGATGAAACAGTTCTATATCTTGACAGGGCAATGGTATCATGCCTATGTGTTTATGAAGACCAAGATGGACTTGGTTTTCTCCTTGTTAATTAAAATAAATTAAAACCATAATTTTATAAAAGGTTTTATGATATCAAAAGTGTATGTTATTTAACAATCCCTGCTAGTTTCAATACCATGGAAATCTAAACAATATAAGGAGACAGCCCACCAAGTGTAAACATCTTAAGTGCCACAAGGATTTATGTGTTCTCAGAAATTCTTAGCCTCTTCAACATTGAGAACTTTAACTTGAATTCTTGCCAATATTAAGGACCAATTAAGACATAGACCCCAAATATTTAACCCCTTCTTTTTATAAGGAGATGGAAGATCAATCTTTTGAACATTACTATGGTTTGAATATATCCCCCAAATTGTATGAATTGGAAATTTAATTCCCAATGCAACAGTGTGGGAAGTGGGACCTAATGTGAAGTATTTAGGTTATGAGGTACCTCCCCATCCTGAATGGACCAAATACAGATTACAAAATGGTTTAAGGCTATGAGTTTGATTGTTTGCTGTATCTCACCTGCTCTTTGTCCTTTTATTATAGAATGCCCATTAGCAAGAAGATTCTTTCCAGGTGCTGACACCTTGATATTGAACATCTTAGTCTTCAGAGCCATAGGCAATGAATTTCTCTTCTTTATTAATTACCCAGACTTCTGTAGTTTGTTATCACAGCACAATACAAAGATAAATATGAAAAGTGGAGAAAAGGTTCCTTATTGGTGGTTATTTGCTTAGAATAAGTCACTGAAAGCAAGTTGAGGACACATTTCCTAATTTTTACTGCTATTTTTCAATGGTTGGAATCTTCTAAATGTTTAGCAATATAAATCAGTAACATTTACAAACTGAAAAAAATACACTTCATAAGTTAACTCCTCCATATAAAATATGAAATATAATATTTACTTCTTTATTTCAAACACTATTATAAATGAGAAGCCCATTAAAATGAACTTTCTACTCCTTTAGGCACATCTTACCCTAATGTTTAACACTAAATTTCACATATGAGATAAAGTATTTTAAAGTCTAAGTTATTTTACTCCCAAACTTCAATGCAAACTATTTTGCTTTAGAACAAGATATAATGATATATCTCTGACAGAATAGCTTTCACATTTTTACTATGTAGGAATGCTAGCTTGCTTTTGACCTTTATAAAGTTTTAGCATTTCTAACTACATCTACCCAGCAAAAACTTTTTTAAAAATTAAAATTTATAGAACTACATTCAGCATATGTTTAGTGAGAATGAAAGGTAACTTGACAACCTAATCTCAATGGAACAAGTACATGTGATTTTTTTTTCCATTATAAGATGTAACACTGTCAAATTAATATTGAAAGAAATGTTTTGTAAGTTTGGCTCTGTGAACCAAGGACCATCCAGTGCTGTCCCCAGAGATCAGAGGACATTCTCTTTATCCGTTTTAGTGTGATCCATTACTGCTTTCTTTTTTTTCTCCTTGTTGCAATCCAGCACTTTATGGAACATAAATTGAATAATAATTCATGATCTTAATAGTAGGAATAAGTATGTTCTATTAATCAGTGTGAAAAATTGAGTTACAAAAGTCATATGGGTTATATTACAGGAAATGACCACTTAGTTCAGAATGAAAAAATAAAATATTATAGTGGTTTAAATACTTGAAATAACATTGAGGCACCCTATATAAAATAAATACTTATTTCCAGTCATTTAGAGACAACATAATTTAACCATTTTGCTGGTAAGAAGGCACTTGGTGCTATGTTATAATAAAAGTAGTGAAATTGCTCATCCTTATTTTACTTCCTTATTCTCAGCCAAGAAGTCATTGTTCTTGTAAGAGGTCTTATGCTGTTATAGAGTACAGCCAACTAGGAATTGAAAGCAAAATAGTGGGGAAAATTATCTAAAATCAATATGAATATATACAAAGTCTTTGGGCCATAAAGATGTTAAGTCCTACTAGCACCATTGATGTGTTATAAGTAACCATTTAAGATTAATACAGAATTAGACAGGAAATTGGAAAATGAACAATTGGCAATGGTGATCCACTCAAGAACAGTTTCATTATTAAAATTTCAAGTCCATAGAGTTGACTCTGAGTTTAGAAAAATCTAATGCATCAATAAAATGTGTCATGTGTCTCCTAAAATGGATTCTGACTCACCAAGGATAATTTAGGCAACACTAATCTTGTTTTCTTATCTGACAAGATTGTTGGCCTGTTAAACAATGTAAATGTGTAATTATGTTCCCAATACTCTATAAAAAGTATGATTTTAAGGAAAATGGTGAAAAAATGTGGGCTTGTGACTGGTTCAGTTAGAGGAGTTAAGTAATTACTTAATATGTTTAAAGTAAAGTTACTAATTACTTTGTATGAGAACTTTGTCTTCATGACTGCCTTCTTAAGCATTTTTTTTTCAATAAATTGGATTAGGTATGCAATGTATGCTTAATGAATAGGTTCATTATATAAAGATAGATGGAAAAATTCAAATTTGGGGTGACAGAATGAGAAACTCATAAAATTCCAAGCAGCAAGAGCAATAGATTAAACCTGGCAACAAGAAGTGCAAATGGTACAAAAGATAAATGGCAACAAAGTGTGCAAGAACAAAATAGAGAGTTTAGTTTGAATATGTGTGTTCCTTTAAAATTCATGTGTTGAAACTTAATCACAATGTTATGGTATTAAGAGGTGAGGCCTTCAGGAGCTGAAGGGTTCATAGGGGCAGAGTTCTCATGAATAATACTAATGCCCTTTTAAAGGAGGTGCCAGGCAGCTATTTTTCTCTTTTGCCCTCCTCCCCTTTGCTATAAGAGGATGTAAGAACAAGGTACCATCTTGAAAGACATTGCAATCTTTCTAGACACTGAATCTGCCAGTGCCTAGGTTTCAGAATTCCCAACCTCAAGAACTGTGGGATACAAATTTTTGCTGCTTATAAATTACCTAGTCTGAGGTATTTTGTTATGGAAATAGAGATGCATTAACAATAAAACTTATGGAAAACAGTCTGTAGAAGAGATAAAGAGTAAGAAAAATATGAACCAATAGAATAATATGTATGCTAAATAGCCACTGACACTGGCAAAACATGTAAACAAACACTTCACATTGAGAATTTCATAGGTAATTGAAATTCTCCATGATTGGACTTTGGTTTTCTGTTTTCAACACTACTCTAGAAAACAAATATTAATATCTGAAAATTACTTAGATATATATAGCCAGGACTATAAAGGATCTAGTTTATGTAGTCTGGGAAACCCAAGAATATGCCTATACAATTAGAAGAGTAGAATATTTGAAGGACCACTTTGTGGAAAAGGCTCTGTTTGACCCCAGGGATAGAAATTAATCAAAACGCAGACTGTACTAAAAAAATTAGCTCCAAAATTAGTCAAGCATTCAATTCCAAATTGAAGGGGCTCCTTGTAATTGCAATTATACAAAAGTAGTTGTAGGATTTGGGGACAGAGGTGAAGGGATTTCAAAGTAATTGATAGGAAAGAGGATTGCAAATACTATCCATCATCTCGAATAGTTAAAATCCTGAGTATATTTGGAAGATACATTTTAAATTGTTCTATAATTATGAATTAAGGTCTTCCTGGTCACATAACATAGGAGATCTTCCTGACACATCAACAGAAGGCACCAATACATTTTCTTCAGAATAAAGAGATTGTGGGAATTTGTGCTATGAGATATTTATGAATGATCATACCTTTAAAATTTAATACTTTTGATTCCATGATGAATGTGTATTTATATTTGATACATATATAATGAAAAATCCAAGGATGATTCATGGTGTCTACGTCTTTTCTTTTGCTTTTATACATTTGAAAAGATTTTACTATTAAAGTCCTTACCTGACAAGGTGTGGTAGAAGAAGAGTTAATTTAGATTTCTAGAAAGTAGAAGCCCACTCTCTTTTTTCCACTAAGCTCATGCAGTTCAAAAAATCTCACACTCTAAGTTAATGCAATTTTGTCTGTAAATAACAATTTCACATTAAAATGGCCATGATTAAAATGCATAAAAATGCCCTTGATTATTATTTCATAATACATATCCCCTCCTTCTCCTTACCTCCTTCGATAATTCTGCCACAGCATTTAACAGGACTAAGATTTTTTCATAACTTTTGTACATTTTATAGCATGAATTTGGTATTTCATGCTTTTGTTGAGTAAATAAAACTTTGCATAAATACACTGCATTGAAAGTAAGTAAAACTTTGCATAAATACACTGCATTTACAAATGTTGTAGGTTGAATGGTGGCTCCCAGGAAACACATATTTATGATATATGAATGTGACCTTATTTGAAAAAAAATTCTTTGTTGATGTAATCAAGCATACCAAAATAGGATCATCCTGGATTATCTGCATGAACCCTAAATCTTGTGACTGGTGTTCTAGTAAGAAAAGGAGAAGATGCAGATACATAAGAGGAGGACATGCTATGTTTGAGACAGAGATTGGACTGATCTTGCTGCAATCTGAAGTCTTCCCAGAACCACTGGAAGCTAGGAGCAACAGGAAAGAATTCACCACCAATCCTTTGGAGGAAATGTGGACCGAGTGACACCTTGATTTCAAACTTCTGAGTGAGCGAATAAATACATGTTGTATTAAGCTACAAAGTTTGTAACTTATTTGTTTCAGCAGGTCTAGAAAACTAATGGACCCATCATTTGTATTTGACCATGTATTAGGGTTCTCTAGAGGAAGAGAATCAACAGGTATTATGATTATAAAAGGGGATTAATTAGATGGGCTTACACAACCAGAAGCTAGAAAGTCCACAATGGCTGTATGCAGGTTGGAGAGCTGGAGGAACCAGTAGATGCACAGTCCAATAGGCTGAAGCTTCAAAACAGGAGGGATCAACAATGCTTCCCCAGTCCAAGATCTAAGGTTCCTGGAAACTCCCTGGCAAATCACTGGCAGAATCCCCTTTGGAAGAATGATGGAGAGAAAGTCTAATATCATCAGGAAGAGTGAAGGAATGAGAATCTGATATCCTCAGATGATTGCAGCAGCAACCAAGAATCCACCCATTCAAGAACAATTGAGTTCGCATCTGCTGCTGCTTCCTTGTTCTTCCAAATTTTATTCCATCCAAGCCACCATCCTATTGGACGAGTGCTGCTCACACTTAGGGAGGGTCTCCACTTCAGTTCCCTATCCCACATGCCAATCATTCCTAGACACACCCAGAAGCCTTAATCTTCCACATATCTTAATTCAATAAAGTTAACAATTCAAATTAACTATTAAAGAACAGAACTTTATTTTTTAAATGTGAAGATTCCATATTCATGACTCAGAAAAAATATGCATGTAAGAGAAAAATTAAACCAAAAACAAAACTACGTTCCCTGATACAGCAATAAATATAGTTGAGAAATTAGTGAGGGGCTGTGAAAGTTTCGTTGGCCTCTTTGCATGATTGGGACAGTAGCTTTCTTAAACTGTTGCCCTAGAGTGTTGTTTTATGAATGATTTTATCTGCTTATTTCTGAGCCCAATTATGTACTATAGGATCAAAGTTTTAAAAAGGATTCAGAAAATAACTTCAACTCTTTCCTGGAAATGAGAAAAAGTAGTAGTATCTGTCAGCTTTCTTTGTGTGCAAGGCATGTGTCTGTAATTTAAACTCCATTTTTAGGTAAAGCAAATGAAATTCAGGTTGGTCAAAAGAAGCTACTTCAGGCATGTTTTCATTTAAAAAAAATCACTAGGCATGCCTAAGTTTCTCAACCCCATGGCCAGTAATCTATCACACAGCTGCCACATCATTTTAAATATTAAAATAATGAAATATGGGATAGAAGTGGCATGGAAATAAAATTGGCAATAACAGTGGGAGGGGAATGAGAATTGATCTGGGGATATATACAAATTTTGTCAGGCATGCTGAGTGTCCAAATGAGAGGGAAGACCATTAATTTATAAGAGCACTCAGCTACAAAGTAGATGGCTAGATAGATGTAAGTTTGGAATTTGAGGAGACATATATGGTAAATTTGATGAAAAATTATTACTAATGCATGTAGACACTCTCAGAAATACAAATAGGAGAATTGTGATGGTCAATTTAATCTGTCAACTAGAAGGAGTCATAAAGTGCCAAGATATTTGATTAAACATTATTTCTGGATTTCTTGAAGACATTAGAATTTCAACAGACTGAAGATGGCAGATTGTGGCTTCACTGCATGTGGGACTCATCCAACACATTGAGGATCTCAATGGAAAAAAGGCAGAGGAAGGGCAAATTATCTCTATGCTCCACTGATTTAACTGGAACTTGCAGAGCTGATACACCTGATTGTCAGGGCTGTTGACTCAGTCAGTACTATTCCACTGGGTCTCTCTAGTTTGTGGGTAGAAGATTGTGTGCCCTCTCAGCCTCCATAATTGCATGAGCCAATATTTCAAAATAAATCTCTTTATGTATCTTTATGTATGTGGATCTCAAAAATCCTAACAGAGGAATTTTATAGCTTACTTAAACTAGATCAAGACTGCTACATCAAGGATTTTATAACCTTAAAAAGTTTCTAATTAAAAAGTAAAAATGAAAACACAATAATTTAGATAAAAAACCATGATTAGAGTATGAATATTCCCATGCATACTGTTTTTAGAAACAAATTTTGAAATCAGTTTCTCAAGTTCCATCATAAGTAAATCTGATATTTTAATAGGAATAAGATAATTTTTTGACCAATAGTTTCATTGCTTCTTAGTAATACTTGCTTAAAATAATAAATACTTATTGAACTTTATCAGGTTGCTTTTTCTCATCCATCAGTGTGTTCATTTTTATCTTTTCTCCATTAGTCTAATGGTTTGATACACTGATAGAGAACATCTGCCTTGGTAATGGTGTATTAATTCCTTTAATATATTGCCAGAGCAAAGTAGCTAATTAAGAAAAAGAGTGCACTAATGGTCACATGTGACTTGAATGTCTAGTGCTCTTTGCTTGACATTTGTTTTAATTTAGTATAAGAACTGTCTTGGATTTATAAAATAACTTTCCCTATGTTCAGCAATATTTGCTGTTTCTTAGAAACTCAGTTATATATATATATATATATATATATATATATATATATATATATATATATATGAAATAGAAATAAAACCATTTAGTCCTAGAGCTGCTGTGAAGGTAATTCTGGGGAAAATATAACTTTTAAATTATTTAAAAAAGGTTCTCAGGCAATTTTGATTATCCAAAAATATGAAGGCATTTCACTTGCAGTAATAGTTTAAACAGGTTTGGCATAGACAAGTATTATATATCATGTTTATTTTTTAAAATATCCTAATACCTACATCAACCCTTTTTCCAAATAAACCTATTTTTTCTTAATGTTTATTTTAAATGATATATTTCCCCAGAAAATTCTAAAATTCTGCTTTATTTAAATTATTTTTATTTGTTATTTTTAGGTATACAGGACAGTAGAGTGTATTTTGATTTAAATCTTTATAATGGTTATTTTGCTAAATTTGGACATTTGACTAACATTCATTTATTGCTAATTTTCCTTTTTGCTTTCATATATCATGAAATCATTTAGCTTATTTTTCCCTCATGGTACTATATTCCTGTTCATGTTTTATATGTATTAATGAGTGTTTACTGATTTTATATTTAAAATAAATTAAAATATTCTGTATCTGGCATTTAAATCTTTTTGAAGTTATTTGTAGGTTCTTTTTGTTAATTTCCAATTGGTTGAAATCATTGTTTTTCAAACTTTTAAAATCCATTGTTACTCTGGTAACAAATATAAATTTTGAATGACTCATCTGCATTCAGGTTATGATGGCTGAATAATTAACTACATGTCTTATTTAATTTTACAAAATGGTTGACATATAGTTATTACTCAATACATACTGGTATAAATAGCAGTTCTTATTTATAGTATTACTGTCATTGTTCTCAAAGAACTTTATTCGTATTTTTGATGTCCCATGGTTATTGACATTGTGGCCTAACATGTAAATACAAATATAAATATTCCAGCAATACCTATGAAAAAGGTAGATAATATTTTTGTAGCACAGATTAATTTCAAAATACTTATAGTGACAGTATCCCCGCAAATAAAGTGTTTCTTTCCTATTCTTAAAGCACAGTTTTTATTATGCAAGCTCCAGAGATATAAGAGATTTCCTCATTACAATTATTTTTTATTGTTAAAGTTGTCCAATTATATAATTTTCACAAGAACAATCTTTCTTCAAATACCATGATTGTGCTATTCTTTTTCATTCAATCTCAATTGCATGACTCAAAAACTTTATAATAATGCTATATAACATGAAAAGGACACACATTATTTGGTGTGAAATATAGTGAGTCTCTGTATCCAACATCCACCGATTCAACCAGCCACATATAGAAA
The DNA here is from genome assembly GCF_047511675.1 of Marmota flaviventris. NCBI lineage: Eukaryota > Metazoa > Chordata > Mammalia > Rodentia > Sciuridae > Marmota > Marmota flaviventris. The sequence continues at coordinate 111,069,955 of NC_092498.1, read as the reverse complement.
ATATTTGGAGAAAATTTGCATCTGTACTAGACATACATTTTTCCTGGTCATTATTCCCCAAATAATACAGTTTATATAGTTTATAACATCAATTTACATATCATTTACATTGTATTAGGTATTATAAGTAGCCTAGAGATGATTTAAAGTATTCAGGAGGATGTGTATTTATTTTATGCAAATACTCCTCCATTTTTTACAACGGACTTGAACATCTGTGGATTATGGTATCTGAAACCAGGGGTCCTGGAACTAATCCATTGCAGAGCCAAGGAATGACTATATGTTTTTGCAAAATAACTTGTACTTTGTTTCATGTAATATATCTCCTGTCATAAACACACTTAAAGTTGACGTGAAGCATTTTTTCAATGAACTTATTAGGTTTTGAAAAGAAGAAAGTTTTTCCTTGAGGATTTTTTTTGCTTAATATTTTAAAACCACTTATTTTAAAGAAACATAGTTGACTTATTTTTGTTCAGTTACTGATACCATAGGAAGAATATTATAAAGTAGTATCTAATATTACTGTGAAATACATGCTATAATCTAAGAAATTCACTCCAGGTGAATTAATTGAAAATTTATAGCTCAGAATAAATATTCACTAACATAATGCTAATGCCTGTAGCATTAAATGTTTCAAATAATATTTTCTCAATTAGACATCTGGGTTTTTTAAATGTGCTGAATGATGTCTTTCTTAAATAACATGAAGATCCAAATTTATTATTAAATTATTATACCAATGTATACCATTTGACTGTCTGTATTATGGAATAGAGTAACATTCAGTTTCATGAACAATCTAATTTGAAGAAAGCCTATATAATGTGCTACTATTAACATGAACAGTTTATGAAAAAATCTTAAAGCTTGTTTACCATTAGAAAAAAAAATTCAATATTTGTATACTTAAAATGAGTTTATCTGATATAAGGAAAATATAAAATAAACTTTCTAGGACTTGGTAAAGGAGGGATATGTGTAATGGCCTATAAAATTATATGAGATGATCAGTGTACAAAATTGGACAGGGGCTGTCTTAATGTACCCTTTCCATGTCTTTTCTAATTATCCAGAGAGGTAAATTTGGAAACAAACCATGGAGTAACATTGCACTTATAGATAGATGTGATGAAATACATAATGCTGAGATTTTACAAATTGATTTTTGTATATGAGGATTGTAACAAAGGGCTTCATACAATGTAAGCTACATCTAGGGATCACACAATACATTCAACTCTTCTGAATTTTAGTATGCTTTTTAAATTTTCCTTTTTAATTATCAGCAGGCAAAATGTGATCTCCTCCTGCCCAAGGCAGTTAGTTACATGTGCATTGATTCTACATCATTCTTTATTGTATAACATGAATTAATACTAATTAGTATCTATGTTGCTTTTGTACTATATTAATGAAATTCCTGAGGAAGAAAATATACCCCTAGTTATGGTGTCTTGAAAAAGTTATGCTCCACAATGATTTCTGGCCAAGAATTGAGCATTCAGACTTGAAAGGTAAGAGAAATTAAACCCTGTCAGAAAACTCTGTTCATTTTGGGATATACTAGCATGGGGTCTTCAAGCATCAAGAGTGCGCTTGGACCTCTGATTTGCTTGATTGCATCAAGAACAAATACAGAACAAAATTTCTCTCAAATCTTAAAACATCCCTTGCACTGTACTTCACACACTTAGTAAGTAGCCTTCAAGAGAGTATGAGAAAAGGCTAAAATGGGAAAATGTGAAGTTCACAAGTGGTCAGGCAGAGTATTCTCCTCCCCTAGAGCCCTTCAAATGCTCTGCAGCTTCAGAAATGCTGTGGGAGAGTTTCACCATCACATGAGCAGAAATGGAAGAACATTATCATGCTGAGTCTGTTGTACTCAACTCTTTGAAATGATGGGGGCTATTGCATATAAATTGACTCACCAACAAGCAAGTAGTGGAATATTTCAGCCAGGGAGCCTTAGAATGTCATCTTCTACTGCACTTGACTTCTGAGTTTTTAGAAATTATAAAAGATTGTCTAAAGAAGAAAAGAAAAGTCTGAATAAGATACAAATATTCTCCAAAACAGTTTAAATACTTTCAAAAAGTCTTACAGAAAGCAAGATATGATTAAGTTTGTACAGAACATCTTCACTATCCGAAGAGATTATTGGATATGTATTTTGGTTTTATCAAATATATAAAGTTTTAGGAATAGAGTGAAAATGAGAAAGCGCTACACTTGTTGAATTAATTTACTTTGTGCTGGGTACCTTACTAAGTTATAGAAATAAAGCTTGTTTTAAAAAAAGAATTTGTATAATTAGGATAATGTTTATAATCACAAAAATGTTGCAAGAAACACTTTATTTTACAAAAATGTTATTCTTGAGGGGGTAACCCAATTGTTGAAACTGTGCAGTGTGCTGAGGTCAATTGATTTATTTGCTTAGTCATTCTATCAATTAAAGGACATTGTTATGGTTGTTATAATATGGTATAAGGATTTAAACCATGAACACATTTCTCTTTTGAGACTGCCCTGAATCCCCTAGGAAAAAGCAGTGACTGTCAATCAGCTGAGATTGAAGTGCAGTGACAAAGACAGACATAAGTTTCAATGTATCCATATGCAATATGAATCCTAAGAAATCCATGGAACTAAAATTCTAGCCTAAAAGTAGTGGAAAAATAATTTCAGGAACATTTAATACTCATTAGAAAAAAGAACATATGCATCAACTAAGCTGCCATTTATAAACTTACAGCTTATTCTGTCACCTTTACTAAGGGGATAAGAAAGGAGAATTGTTTTAAAACTCAGCACCTAGATTATGTTAATGGAATTCTGTCATATAGCAAAAGTTATCAGGCACACAAAAGTCACATCACAGATTTTGTTGCTTTATTTCTTGGTAGATTTATTTGTTTTCTGTCCAAATTGAATTCAAGGCAACAACATCAAAGAGAACACAAGATGGTTTCTATTGTGAATCACAGCCCACAGTGGGGTTTTAAATGGGAAAGTATAACATAGATATTTGAAATAAAATATTCATGGATTTGGAGTTTGTTTTGGAAAGTCCATTAAAGCCATAGAGTCATCACTGAAAAATATTTATAAATGTATACAGCTTCCTAAAACACACACAGTTACCATTTTCTGTATGATTTTTAGGAGACCACACACAAAAAAATATTTATGAAAGAATAAATTAAAAAATACCTGTGTGTAAAATCTAATAAGAAATGTATAAAAGGATATAATTAAACCTAGTAAATTTTATAAAAATAAATATTTTTGATAAAGAATAGCTATGTCTTATGGCTGTTTGTCTCTGCTTGAACAGTAAAAATTTAGGATAATTTTTCACAATAATTAAAAAAAATTTAATTAAATGAAATTTTACAATTAATAAGAAAACAGGAGGCTTACTAAGAACAAGAAATGTGAAAAATTCTACAGTTCAATCAATTTAAAAACAATAAATGGGTGAGATTAAAATAATTTATGAATTCTTAGAGCTAATAATGCATGAATTTATAAACTTTAATCTATGCATTTGATATGCAAAAATATACAATATTAATGTTAACCATCTCTTAAAAAATATCCTATAAGTATTGTTGTGTAATTTGGGTTTTTTTTGGTCAGAATCATTTTGGTCTAAGTGGCACCAATGGTCTTTAGTCTATGCAACTTGCAAAAATTTGTATAATAGTACAAAGTACATTACAATTATCCCTTTTAGATTTCTTTAATGTTCTTCTAGAACCCAAACTGGAAAAACTAGAAGAAAGCCCCAAGGAGATTTGCTTAAGAGAAAAACCTGATTTGTTCAGGTTAAATAGTTAAATCTACTCACAATAACCTATAATGTCTGCTCTTTTTACCCTGCAAAGTTAGCAAAGAGACTGTCATTTGTGTTTATTTGTGGGCTAATTGAATACAACTGAGAAGCTTAAGTTTTCAGTTCCATGAAAAACAAGAATTCTTGTAAACTGACTTGCAGACAAAGTAGAAAATGTCTTGCAAGTTGTTGTTTTTGTAAAGAGATAACATTTTTCCAACTAAGCACATGCCATTATAAAGCAGAGGATTTTAAGAGGAGAATGTACATACTGAATTGCAGTGCATGGTCTTGTTTGAGATGATTGATGTAAGAATCTTGACCTTTTTATATTTGGAAATATTAAAATAAAAAATGGAGACATAAAAAATACATTATGATGTAAAAATTAACTTCCAAGTTTTGGGGGGCTTATCATATTCTAGGATCCATTTAAGTATCTAACGTATAATGATGCATTTATTATTCTCACCAAAGCATTTGAAATAGATAAGGAAGTTAAGGTGCAGGTAAGTCTCACACTAGAAATGGACTTGTCTGAGATTTTAACACAGATGGCCTGCTCTAGATCTATTGTACATCCATTACATTGTTAGGGTGTCAAAATATGCCACCCTAAAATGTTCCACCTGATCATAATGCTTAATCTGAGCTGTTGGCGTCTGACAGTCAACAGATGCAGAAAAAAAGCTTTCTCAGAGCCCTTACCTAACTAAAGCAGAAACTGCTGATAAATAAGGACAGCCATAAATTCCCTCAACTAAGGGAGTTTTATGACCATGAAGAAGAGAGAAAGCTGGTACCATGATAGAGCTGCACAAAAAAGCCATATTCCACTTGTTTTCCCATATATTAACCTTCTCCCAAATTGCCACCTTTAAAAATATAAATCATTTTTTTGTCCTGTCATTTTCCTTCAAATTTAGTGTTCTTTGCTAAGAAGCCACACAGTCCTCAAATTCTTACCACTCCTCGAGATGATTATCACTGAGGTTTCTCCCACGTGATGTGTGCTGCACAGTGATAATAAATTGTTTGTTCTGTGGATCCATCTTTTGTCCATCTTTGTTGCAGAACCCCAGCCAATGAACCTAGGAAAAAGGGTTGGTTTTGCATATTATATTTCTTCTCTGTATACAATTATAATGACTTAAAATCGATAGGCAGATAAGATATTCCTGAAAGAGTACCACTTGTGTAAAATAATTATATATTAATTTTCCTATAAAAATAAGTATTATGAATAATGGTACTATTTGATTCGTGTAAAAATATGATAATCAGCCACAGTTATCTTAAAGAAAATTCAGATTATTTTACTGGTTTGCTCAAAGCTACTAATAATTTCCCATCTCTCTCATTGCTTTCCCCCCCGCACTCTTTGGTATCAGGGATTAAACCCAGTAGACTTAACTATTGACCCACATCCCCAGCCTTTTTTGTATTTGATTTAGAGACAGTGTCTCACTGAGTTGCTTAGACCTTTGCTAAGTTGGTGAGGCTGGCTTTGAACTCATGATCCTCTTGACTCAGTCTCTCTAGTCACTGGAATTACAAGCATGCACTGCTGCACCCAGCTCCCTCATTGCTTTTTAATTTAGGTTAATTTTGTTTTTAGTTGACAAATAATAATTGCATATGTTATGAAGTACAATATGGAGTTTTGATACATACATAATGATGAAGTCACGTTAATTAGCATATCTGTCACTTCAAACATTTATCATTTCTTTATATTAAAATATTTAAAACACTTTTCTTTTGCTATTTTGAAGGACTGGAGATGTGGTTCAGTTATTAAATGTGCTGGGTTCAATTCATGGTATCAAAAACAAAACAAAACAAAAAGTAAAAATCTGTTTTTATCAATAAAAACACATTGATTTGTTCTTTTTGTTGTTAATATTAAAATTATTTGGAAAGGCAATGTATCTAATGCTTGTGGTAGCTTAATTTGCTACAAGCTTTGAGGAAAGCAATTTGGCAATATTTATCTGGATCATTAAAAATGTTTATATACTCTAGTCCATTAAGCCTGCTTCTGTAATTATTTTTTAAATAAAATGATCTAGAAGAAAATCAAGAGTTCGTAGTAAACATGTTCATTACACCAGTTTTATAATATGAAGGAAATAAAAATATGCTACATGCTTGTTGATTGTTCATTATTTTAGGCTGCTCTAAAATAATTTAAAGTAAATTAGAGTGGATTTTACAGAAGATATCAACACTATATAGATATATATCTATATCTACATTTTTGACTAAAGTAGTAGAACATTATGAAAATTTCAAATCACAACTTTTGAATATATCTCAGTTATTTTTATGACCAATTTATTTTCTTGTGTTAAATAAATGACACAATATACTATATTTCTACTTGTATAGATGTATCAATTGGAAAGAAAACTTATCTCATTTAAGAGAGAACTATCAAGAAATATTAAATAATATCTATATATGTTTGTGAGATTTGCACATATTCTGTCAGTAGAAATTTTTCAGAAGAACATAACTTATTTGTAAAAAGCAAGGTAAAGAGAAAATGCTATATTTTATTAACATTCTTGTAAATGCAACTCTTGAGTATATCCAGAAACATAGATGACATTCAATCAAATGGAGTAAATTTATCTTCCATGAAGAAGTTATGACAACACTTTCAGTTAGCATGATTACGCCTCCTACTTCTTATAACATTAGCTATATAATGTTCAGCAATATGTAAAACAAAGCAAGTTGTAGTTGGTAGTAGATAACACCTGACAGAGTTAACCTCCCATTGAGGAAAGGTCAGATAGGAGTTTGGGAGGAGTTTGTGTAGTACACAAAACTGGAATAGGAAACGTTCTATGAATAATATAAGAAAGGGATTGCTTTCAGCATGGTGTATGGTGCTTTTTGGCTTCCACAGAACTTCATCACTCTGTTTTCAAAGACTGTAAATGAATTATGTATCCTTGAACACAGTTATCTCTGATATGGATACCTCATAAAAAATGTAGACTGAACAGTGTTAGAGCTTCTTCTTCTGAGGTGTGTAAACATGTACATGTACATGTTTGATCTAGTTAGTAGCATATGTAGCACAGTTGTGCTTCTCTACTCTAATATTATTTCCACTGAAAATAGTTATATCCACACAAAGCAAATCAAGTGGTTGAATAAAGATCAACATATATAACTGTATCTAAATTTTTGATGGTCTGTAATTATGTACTAAATGTGATTAACAAAATAATGCAAAACAAGTAATTTATTAAGAATCTACTGTGTTCTCAAAACTACATTGTTGCTGGGTGCAGTGGGGCACACCTGTCATCCCAGCAGCTCAGGAAGCTGGGGCAGGACAGTCATAAATTCAAAGCCAGCCTCAGCGATGGAAAGGTGCTAAGCAACACAATGAGAACCTGTCTCTAAATAAAATGCAAAATAGGTCTGGGAATATGGCTCAGTGGTTCAGTGCCCCTGAGTTCAATCCCTAGTAGCCCTGGCAACACCAAGAAAAATAATAAGAAAAGAAAAAAAAAGTATTGTTTGACCGAGTTCTACTTAATTATTAATGTTTAGAGTTAGATTTAGATTTTCCATTTATCCAAACAAACAAACAAAAAAAGTTTTCAAAGATTACAAAAAACACTAAACTATGTCAGTCATTCGGTTAGTAAAAATGAGACTGTAAAATCCAGTTACCCATTTATGAAGACCTTTATGTTTCTTTTATATCAGTGTTACCTTTATATATAACAATTTCAACAACAACAAGTGCTGGAAAGGATGTGGAGAAAAGGGTACACTTGTACATTGCTGGTGGGACTGCAAATTGGTGCGGCCAATTTGGAAAGCAGTATGGAGATTCCTTGGAAAGCTGGGAATGGAACCACCACTTGACCCAGCTATTCCCCTTCTTGGACTATTCCCTAAAGACCAGGGATACTGCTACATCGATGTTCATAGCAGCACAATTCACAATAGCTAGACTGTGGAACCAACCTAGATGCCCTTCAATAGATGAATGGATAAAAAAAAAAAATGTGGCATTTATACACAATGGAGTACTACTCAGCACTAACTAATGACAAAATCATGGAATTTGCAGGGAAATGGATGGCACTAGAGCAGATTATGCTAAGTGAAGCTGGCCAATTCCTAAAAAAACAAATGCCAAATGTCATCTTTGATATAAGGAGAACAACTAAGAACAGAGCAGGGAGGAAGAGCATGAGAAGAAGATTAACATTAAACAGGGATGAGAGGTGGGAGGGAAAGGGAGAGAGAAGGGAATTGCATGGAAATGGAAGGAGACCCTCATCGTTATACAAAATTACATATAAGAGGAGCTGAAGGGAAAGGTGGAAAAAAAAAAAAACAAGGGAGAGAAATGAAGTACAGTAGATGGGGTAGAGAGAGAAGATGGGAGGGGAGGAGAGGGGAGGGGGGATAGTAGAGGATAGGAAAGACAGCAGAATACAACAGACACTAGTATGTAAAAACGTGGATGTGTAACCGATGTGATTCTGCAATCTGTATATGGGGGAAAACTGGAGTGCATAACCCACTTGAATCAAATGTATGAAATATGATATGTCAAGAGCTATGTAATGTTTTGAACAACTAATAAAAAAAATTTCAATAAAATCCCATATATTATGTAGATTATTTTCTATTTGAACATAATTTTTTGTAAGTAGAAACAATCATTCAATGATGATTAGTTTATTTATGAATTTATTTATTACATATACTACATAATATATTAAGCATAAAAGGCTGACAGCTAAGACAATGCTAACTTCAAGAAATTTATAGTCTGTGTGCAGATGATTTTATTTAGCATGTTATACTTATATTAATACATAAAAGCATGAGTACATACAAGTGTATATTCCAATGATAGTAAGTATCCTTATGCCTGTTAAATCTATACCTGATTTCATTCTATCTTCTTAAGACTATAGAGAACTAGTGAGAGATTACCAATGTTCCACTTGCATTAAATGATAGAAAAGGGGCTCCTATTTATCTCTAAGAATTTCTTACAAGAGAAATGATAATGTTAAAAAGTACCTATCGCTTGGAAAAAGTGTATCATCAGCATATTTGGTAATAACAAATGAAATTTTAGTCTAAATATTTTAATTTTATTGTGGATATGCCATGGGGGACTTTATAGGAGAACATGCATGATATATCAATATTTCTCAAACTTTAATGTGCATATGTATTATTGGAGAATCTTATTAAATATAGATGTTGCTTTTTCTGGGGAAAACAGAAAAATGGAGAGGACCCATTCCTCAGGTAAACTATACACATGCATATGAAAGAGCATGATTTCCAAACTACTTGATAACTGGCAATTGAAAGTGATCTTTGATGTAAAATAATTGAGAACAGTGGATTGCCTTAAGGGTTCTTGGTATGGCACAGGTAAGGCAAACTCAGATTGAGCCCAGAAAAATTCTTGAAGAGCAGGTAACTCCCCAGAGATTAAGCTTGGTAGATTTCACAGGGAAGAGTACATCAGAGGAGGGAGAAGAACAGAGATAGACCTCTAGAGATCTAGAGGGAACCATCCTCAAGTATTCAGCAAAACAATGATCAGAATGTTCATGTGAAGAACTACATGAAGTTAGGAAAAGAACAACCAAGGGGTGGGGCTGTGGCACAGTGGCTGAGCACCCGCCTTGCATATGTGAGGCAATGGGTTCAATCCTCAGCACCACATAAAAATAAATGAACAAAATAAAGATTAAAAAAAGAAAAGAATAACCAAAAAGATTTTTGAGGGAACATATTTGAATTTCACATAAAATGCAGAAGAGTGCTATTCTGGCAAACCACAAAATTAACAGTGTATTTTGTATAATATTTAGAAAGGTCTTTCCTCAGAAGGGGGTAAAAATATCTCTAGGTTAAATTATATTTTGATTCCTTCTAATAAATCTTAAAAGCAACATTATAAAAGGCCAATCTTTCCCCGGGTAATTTAAATATGTTCCAGAACAAATCTCAAGAATATTTATGAAAACAGAAATATTTATCAGTCAGTAAATTAAAATTCACAACATATGACATCCCATTAAAGATTTCCAAGTATGAAAAGCAGGAAAAGGCAGCTTTAAAGAAGAAAATAAACCAATTTAAACTATCTTTCAACTGTCATGCATATTAGTATTAACAAATAAGGACAATGAAGCAATTGTTATCATTACATCAACTTTGTTCTAAATATGGAAAATATTAGAAAGACCCAATTAATAGATGAAAACACAATTTCTACACTGGAGAGTATTAGATTTGATATTGCAGCTGTAAACATTATAAAAACTTGAATTTATAGAAATAGACATTTTCTATAATGAATCACAAAACTTAAAAAATAAAAGAGCACTAGTTAGCCTTGGCAAAACTTCAGGCACCCTAACACATGTATAGTTGAGTTCATTTTTTAAAAAAATAAATTATTGAATTATTCATTTATTCTAATTTGTTATATATGACAGCTGAATGCAATTCATTTCATGTTACACATATAGAGGCTAATTTTTAAGTCATTGGTTGTACCTAAAGTATTTCTACACCACGTCATCATATATGTACTTAGGGTAATGGTGTCTAACTCATTCCACCATGTTTCCTACCTCTATGTCTCTTCCCTTCCCCTACCTCCTCATTGCCCATCTAAAGTTCCTCTATTCCTCTCATGCTCATCCCCCATCACCATTATGAGTCAGCATTATTACATCAAAGAAAACATTAAGCATTTGGACTTTGGGGATTGACTAGCTTTACTTAGCATTATCTTCTCCAACTCCATTCATTTACCTGCAAATGTCATGATTTTATTCTCTTTTAATGCTAAGTAATATTCCCTTGTGTATATATATCACAGTTTTCCTATCCATTCATCTACTGAAAGGCATCTGGATTGGTTCCACAATTTAGCTATTGTGAATTGTGCTGCTATAAAAGTTGATATGGCTGTGACCCTGTAGTATTATATTTTTAAGCCCTTTGGAAATAAGCCGAGGAGTAGGATAGCTGGGTCAAACTGTGGTTCCATTTCAAGTTTTCTAAAGAATCTTCATACTGCTTTCCATATTGGCTGTACCAATTTGAAGTCTCACCAGCAATGTATGAGTGTGCCTTTTTCCCCCATCCTTGCCAACACTTATTGTTGTTTGTCTTCATAATAGCTGCCATTCTGACTGAAGTGGGATGAAATCTTAGAGTAGTTTTGATTTGCATTTCTCTAATTTCTACAGATGTTGAACATTTTTTCATATGTTTGTTGATTGTATATCTTCTTATGAGAAGTGTTTATTCAGTTCCTTGGCCCATTTATTAATTGGTTTATTTTATTTTATTTTTTGATGTTAAGTTTTTTGAGTGCTTTATATATCTTAGAGGTTAGTGCTCTATCTAGTGTGTTTGTGGGAAAGATTTGCTCCCATTCTGTAGGCTCTCTATTCACCTATAGCACAAAAGTTAAAACAAAGATTCAAACTAAAAATCTTCTCAGCAAAAGAAACAATTGGTGTAGTTGAGTTCCTTTAAGGGGATGGTTATAAGGTCCTTGCTTAGCATTTGGACAGCCATCTCAAGTGACAGCTGTCATTTAAAGGAAAAAGTTTCACTTTCCTACCCAAGGGCATTTTCTGAGAAAGGCTCACCACTCCCTCATACCAACCTCACCTTTAACCACTTAGGTCCTGCTCAGCTCTGATAGCTGAGTCTGCCTCATAAAAGTCCTGGAACCCAGGCCTGTTTTGCCTCTCTCCATTATAGAGAGATGGCCTTTATTTGTCAGCTGTGACAAATAAACTCTCCTGTGTATCTCTGCCTGGTCTGGATCTTTCATTTGTCACTGATCCATCTCTTGTTCCTTGCTTTCCCTTCAATGGCAAGAAGTATATTTGAAGAAATGTCTGAAAATTTTCCACATGTGTTGAATAAAGGGTTATGTAAAATAGTATTCCTACAAGACACTCCCTGGGAGAAACAAAAGACAGTGTGGCTCAGGAGGAGGGAGGGAAATTAGCCAAACATTAAACTTCTCCCAGTAAATCCTTTTCCAGGAACAATGGGCCCTGAAAGGAGGAGGCAGATATTGAAAAATTAGGCCCAGGACTTTTACCCTTTCAGATTGCAGAGGAGTCCTGAACAGAAACAGACAAATAGTGAAGCTCTGGGAAACAATGAATCGCAGAGGAAGAAGAAAGGCAATGAGTGGGATTTGAGTGTTCATCCCTTCAGATCTGCGCTCCTATCTCTCCCTGTAGCAAAGAGTTTCAAAGGTTTTACAACTGCCTTTTTGAGTTAAAATTTTAACCTGCACAACCAGTTCCTTGGTTGTCCAATTAGCATGTCTGCAATTTCCAAGGATTAATTCACTCTCATTATAAACTATAACTCAGAACCTCTCTGTAACCAGCAGCCATTTTTTAAAATTTTATTTATTTTTTTATATATGACAGTGAAATACATTATAATTCGTATTATACATATAGAGCACATTTTTTTCATATCTCTGGTTGTATATAAAGTATTTTCACACCAATTCATATTGAAAGAGTAAAAGAAATTGAAGTTAAAGTGTAAAAGACCGGGTATCGTAAAGTTTCTAAGCTGCAAAGCCTGAGTTAAAATGTAAAGGACCAGGTATTGTTAAATTCCTATGCTACACCCAAAACCTGAAATTCCTGTAGCTGTTAGGACAATTCCCGGGACTGCCCAGTAGATATTCCCCCTGACCATTTAGTTATTTAATAACCTAGGACCCTGTGCAGCTTGGCACGTAGGCATCTCAGGGCCCAAACCAATCAGTTTAAATGTACCCCCCTTCTTAGGATTGACCTATCACTCCCGCCCGACCTGTTCCTGCCAATGAATGTACTAATCATGTTTAAGAATTGTTGTTTGATTTTCCCGTGCCTCATGATGATTTGCTCTGATGTATGCAAAGCCCCCGCCCTCCCCAAAAAGTGTACTTAAGCACTGCTCAACCCCTGCTCGGGGCTCTGGGCCGCTCTCCCTTCTTGAGTGAGCACAGAGCCCCAGCGCGCTGGATCCTCAACAATAAACCCCCTTTTGCTGTTGCATGAGCCGGTCTCTTGGTGGTCTCTTCCTCCGACGTTCGCCGGACCCTTACAATATCTTCATACATGTACTTTGGATAATGATGTTCATCACATTTCACCATCATTTCTAATCCCCTGCCCACTCCCCTCCCCTCCTATCTAGAGTTCATCTATTCCTCTCATGCTCCCCCTCCCTACCCTACTATGAATCAGACTCCTTATATCAAAGAAAACTGCCTCAGTCTGGCTGGGCACAAAATCACGCCACTCACAGCCTTGTAGATTCAAACAGCAAGACTTTATTCCCCACCTCTCACCGGCATTCTACACGCACATTCTGGGGAAAATCCACCTGGCACTCTACTCTGCATCCCAAAATACTCCCTGAATTCCGCGAGAACTCAATGGTAACTCAAGGAGCAGGTGGGTGCCTGAGGCAGCAGGATACGCCCTATTCCCAGCAGGGTCCACCTTAAACCTGGAACCGCCCTAAACCCAAGGAGAGGGATACTCCCTATTCCCAGCAGGATACACCCTAAACCTGGACCCACCCTAATCCAGCAGGATCCTCCCTAAACCCGATCCACCCTGGTCCTTGAGCAGGGTCACCTTTCTCAAACATTCATGCAATGTCACTGCAAATGACCTGCGTCCAAGGCAAGCCCATTTCCACGATGGAGAGTCCTTCCTCTAAGCAACATGGGGTAGGCTGACAAGGAAATTGCCATGCATCATACCTACTTAGCTATGGCTCTCAGCAGAAAACATTCAGCATTTGGTTTTATGGGACTGGCTAACTTCACTTAGAATTATCTTCTCTAACTCTATCTATTTACCGGCAAATGCCATGATTTTATTCTCTTTTATTGCTGAGTAACACTCTATTGTGTATATATGCCACATTTTTTTTTATCCATTCATCTGTTGAAGGACATCTAGGTTTGTTCCACAATTTAGTTATTGTTAATTGTGCTACTATAAACACACACACACACACAAATGTGGCTGTCTCTGTAACATGCTGTATTTAATTCCTTTGAGTATAAACCCAGTAGAGGTATCCTGGGTCAAATGGTGGTTCCATTCCCAGTTTTCCAAGGAATCTCCATACTGCTTTCCATATTGGCTGCACCAATTTTCAGTCACACCAGCAATGTATGCACTAATTTCTAGGGTATATAAAGAACTCAAAAATCTAAACACCATTAAAAAAATAACCCAATCAATAAATGGGCCAGCAGCCATTTTTGTACCCAGAAAATGAGCCCTTTCAGTGCTTGATTGATTAACCCGGTTGCAGAATACAGGAAAGCTTGCTGATTCCTTTGAGGTCTGTTTCCATCCTGGTTATTTGTGTTTTCATAAAGGTGCCAAAATCATGTTGGTTATTTTTGCTTACAGTGAATACTATGAATTGATACATTGAAGAAAGGTTTAGAAATCTAAGCACAAGAATACTACATAAATATATATAATAGTAAAATTTATCAAAAGTAGTAAAAACAGTGAATCTTAAAAGCTGCCAAAAATTTTTAAAAAGGACCTTATTACATACAAATGAATGAAGATAGTGCTGGATTTGGTGAACTTCCGTGGTAAAAGACTGGCTAGCATGTGTGAGGCCCTCAGTTTAATCACAATACCAAAAGTAAAAGAAAGATACACAATAAAAAAGTAAATCTGTGTACCAAGCAGAAATATATTTCTTAAAAAAGAAATACTAAGATAATTTTCATACACACAAAAAGTTATTGCGATTAAAGGCTCTGTTTTTGTAAAAACCATTAAAGCTATTCTTTTAGGCAGGAGGACAATAATATCATATTAAAGTCTGGATCTATATCAACAAATAAATAACGTCACAAATAGTAACTACATGGGTAAATGTGAATATTATTTTTCAACTCTATAGCAATGATAACATAAAGGCCTAGTTATTGTAAAATGTGGGGGGAGTATAAGTAAGATTATGTTTGATAATATAGCAGGTCTCATTAATTAAGTAGAAGTCCTTTAGAGATTAAAACTAAGTTTCCCTAGAGAAGAAGAAATTCTGCCCCAATACTGCAGATTCAAATCATGCTTGAGTTTACAGCTTACAGACCTGCCCTATAAATTTTAGACTTGTCAACATAATCAAAGCATCAACTCTTTAGATCTTTTTATATCCTATTGCCATTATTTAAAAAGCACGGAAAATCTATAAAATCACATGGCATAGCCACACAAATTACCATTAGCTGCTCATAATTAAATGCATATTGAACAGTAATCTCTGGGGGAAACTATATTTCATACCTTAGAATATCTTTTATAAGACTAATTAATATTATAAAACTGGATGCTTGCTACTACTGTACAACAGTAAATAGGGAAAGAAAAGAATAAAACCAGGAATTCCAATTCCTAACTCAAACCTTCATAATGATGTTGTTCACAGGGACGTGTATCATCTTCTCTTTCATACATCCTCCACTACATTTATAATATTGTGCTGGTTCAACACAGGGAGTAAGAGGTAGCAATTAATCTAGAGTTATTAAGGCATGCAAATGTCTTACAAATTTTACTATGCATTTAAGTAAAATTCAGTGGATTTCTCTTCAGTGAAATTTCTACAGGTCTAGTGGTGTGAGGCATGTTGTGATATCCCTGTGAAGGTGAAGAATAAATTGTTGCATTGAAACAGTGAGCAAGATGCCTTCTGGATCTCTTTGAATCTTGCCATCAACATACAGTTTATTTAGATCTGCTGCTCTGGCCCATTCAGAGAAGACTCTGTAGTAGGTCCAGGCTGTTATTTGAGCTGTTCTTCCATGTGGGCTACAGGATCCAGCAGATCCAAAGATGCTTAAAGTATCTGGCAGAAAGGGATAGTGTTGGGAAGTTTACAAGATTCAAAGAAATCCAGCAGGCATCTTGCCTTTTTTTTTTTTTCAGTTGAAGGGTGGACTAACCAAAGACTTATTCTTCCCCTTAATAGGTATATCACTATATGCTTCACACCAACAGACATGTGGAAATTTCACTCAGGAGAAATCCAATGAGTTTTAGTCAAATTTATTTCCCATTCTTTAATATACACATATTTTACCAATAATGTCTGGATTTGTTTCTGAGTGGGCTGAATCAGTATAATGTCATCAATATAATATAGATGAATGTGGTGTTGTATGAAAGGAAAATTACAGCATGTGCCTTCAGGATTTTAGAGGAAAACCCTGCCCTCCTCCCAGATAACTCATTTCTTCCTGAAAAACAGCTTTTTGCCTGTTAATGTAATTGCTAGAAACTGTATGTTTACACATAATCATGTGCAATATGCAGGGACCAACTGAAAGTTTGTAGTTGCAAAACTCACATGATTTCTGGGACATTGCTGAAATATATTGATGGTGGAAAATTCCCCCAATGGGCATGATTTGGATATTTGTTTTTGTATGAGCAGAGAAATGGCTAGAGGTAGGAGTATATATCAGTTCATGGTTTGCCTGTGTGGTCAGAGACTTGAAAGGAATCTGGAAAAACTGTGACAAGAAAATCTTGGGAAAGAGTATGTGGGAAAGTTTCAGAGAAACTTCAGTAAAAACATGAGTACATTGGTCATGTAAATCAGGATCAGGTCCTTGTTTCCTTTGTGTTTAAGATGAAACACCTGAGAAATACTGAGGCAAGAGTGGAAAGAAAACTATATGTAAGAGAGAGGGGGAGGGGTACTCCTCCTGAGAAGAAGTCAGAGCTGGTACCCATGGAAGTGGGGGTGTCTTGCACTTTTATAGAACCACCCCCACCTCCTTTCTTCACAGCTGATGTGCCCAAAAAGCAAGAAAAAATAGCTCCGAGGTTATTGGCTTCTGTCGGATCCTTCCCCTCCCCCAGAGGTGTTAGCCACTGGTTGATGTGGAAGTGCTATCCACTTATTTTCTTTAAAAGCTACCTGTCCTTTGCCCCTGTCTCACCATGAGAGTGCCCATCACAGAATGACCTCAGCAGAAGACAATTGTAGTGATCTAGTAAACAGAATGAGCTCTTGCATGGATATCAGTGAGTCTTCTTCATCGGACATTTCACCCACTAAACTCACAAGGAAAGTGTAGGTTTTTAACTTAATGTAAGTAATATTTAGGAAAATTGAAATTTAAATGTCATGTAGGATTCTAATACCTTGACCAGGTTTTCATTGCATTGATTTACCTTGTGTAACCATAAAAATAGGAGAAGGAGATGTCTCTTTTCTTGTTTCCCATTTTTACCCCAGAGAACTGAAAAAAAGGTAAGTAAGATTTTCCAGTCGAGAAAGTATTTAACTACACAGTATCACAAAATTGGTTAATTTGGAATCTGTTTTTTTTTTTTTTTTTTTTTTTGTATTGGGGTACATAACCACTAAGGCATATCCCCAACTAGTTTTATTTCTTATTTAGAGACAGGATCTCACTAAGTTGCTAGGGCCTTGTTAAATTTATGAGGCTGTATATGAACTTGAAATGCTCCTGACTCAGCCTCCCGAACCCCTGGAATTATAGGCATGTGCCACCGTGCCTAGTTTAATCTGGGTCTTTATTCAACTGAAGCTCAAAAGGAAGAGAAAGAGAGAGAGAGAGAGAGAGAGAGAGAGAGAGAGAGAGAGAGAGAGAGAGAGAGAGAAGGGATGAATTGTTTATGCATAAATAACAGCAAATATATTCCATTTGATAATGTATAGGATTTAAAATCTTATTCATTATTTTCATCAATTCTTTTTGTACAAACTACATCTATTTAAACTTGAATTCTAGAATGCCATTTGGGGTCATGTTAATAGAAAGAAAAAAATAGTTTTTAAAAATTCCCTAAATGATACCCCTGAAAGGACAGAGATGGCCCCTTTTTTGTTATAATTCTGAAAATTACATGTGGCATCTATCCTGCACCAGGAGCCTTTCATTCTTACTGTCACATTGCCCCAGGATATTCTGCATATTTAGAATGCATGGGGTTTGATCCTGACTGTTGTATAGCAACCTATAAACTTGTTCATACATGTGGTGAATTGTTTGTCACTTGCAGAAATCAACTTATGTCTCAAGGGATATATTCCATGCATGTGTTTGTTCTTCTTTGTCTCCTATATCAAGATTCTTGTCACAGCTCAGACTCTAATTTCTTTTACACCAAATACTTATGTTCACATCATTTTAAAAGAAGTTTCATATTCTTGAGCAATTGGTCAAAAACAACCTATGGATACTTTTTTCACAAGTAGTTTCTTTTCAAAGATAAGGAATCCAGAGTAACATGGACTACTAATAAGATGTCATTTAATCTTTAATAGCATCACAAAATAATAATATACATGTGCAAATTGAAATATGCAATAGCTCTGAGTTACCAAAATGGGTTTGACTTTTATTATCATTGTGGTTTTTTTAGTGATCTCTATAGAAATTGAACAGATGGCTTCATTTTATAATGGAAGAACAATTACCATTAAATGGGTAATGATCTACAACATGTGAGAAAGAGAAAAACTAAAATTATTTTTATAGATTTGATGATACATTTATTTCATGTATAGGTAATAATTCTGTGCACTCCTCTATGACTCTTTGGGGAACAAAAGAAAAAAAATTCCCATTAGAAAAAAATATGCATACTTTTATTCTTACTGTTGTGAGTTGTGGTCTAGACGGGTATACCTCCTTTTACAACCTCTGCACTAGCCACCTCCCAGCTAATGTTAGTGAGCCATGTAAACAAATATGCACAGAAACATGTGGCAAGGATGTCACCTCCATACAGAAGAGCACAGAAGAATTATGTCTTCCAAGTTCACTGGCCATGTACAAGACGCAAAACAATGTTTTGAAGGAATTTGGAGGTAACAGGGTGTAAGAAATCAGTAAGAGAATAACCACAAAACTGCAAATAGGCAAGCATTGTTCTTGGGCATAAAAACCATGCTTTGAGCAGATGAGAGGAAGAGGGGAGCGAGACTGAGATGGTGCCAAACAAGTAATTCCTTCCCCAATATTTCCCTAAGCTTGTAGATATTCTTTGCTATCCTTTATCCACTGTCCACCAAACACACCATCTCTTGCATGGTCTCAGAACTCCATCCTATTTGTCTAGTCCTTGAGAGGATTACTAGGCAGCAGAAACTTTTCTCTGAAGCCCCTTGGAATACTAGAGCTATCTCTTAGTCACTGCTGCAGGACAGGAAAAGCATTTGCGTGATGCTTTAGGATTGGCCTTACAGGAAAAAGAGGCAATCCATCAGTGGGAAAAAAAGAAAAAAAAACAACAGTATTAAATTTACCAAACTAGGATTTTTAGGTCTTGCCTTTTTATTTGTAACCCTAGGTAATGATCAAATTACATACTTTCCATAGATTCATCATTTATCTTATTGATCTTAATATATAAAGTTCCTCCTCATTTCCCAGCTCTAGTCCCTTCTCTAAATTCCTATTGTGCTTTCTGGAAGCTTATTACACTCCCCACCCTCCAAAAAAAAACAAAAAAAAAAAAAAAAAAAAAGAAAGAAGGAAATTCTGACCTGTCACTCTTTCACAAGCACTGGAAAAATTTCCTCACCTTAACTGAAACATCATTTTGACTAAGACAACTTGCATCAGAGGAACCTGGTTCTTTCCCTCTCCACACGCAGTCTGGTCAGGAAGTGGTCCTTGACACGACTGAGAATTAATCAGACAAGCTAATGCAGAAATATCACCTCTTATTCTACCCACTGTTTTCCCTTTCTTTTTTTTTCATAAAATATTGTTCTTTTGTCATTTTACCATTCAGTTGTACTTTCCACTTCTATTCTCCACCATATTGACCTAAATATTGAATATTTGCACCTTTCAGAATTTCTCAAATTCCACTTTGGAAGTCCATTCCCACAGTCACTCACTCTCTGGATCTTGTTATTAAAAGACTGATTCACTTCTTAAATTTAAAATTCCTAAGTAGTTGAGTGCATTACTTTTTCTTTCCTTAACCTTCAAGAAAACTAATTATATTTTACCATGTCCTAGGACTTCAGTTAGACAGTACTTTATTGCCTCTGGGATTTTTTTACTCTCTTCCTCCACAAATGAAGATTTCATATTATTATATTCTAACTACCTTCTGACCATTACCACTTTTTTGGTAAGTCATAAAAACTTACAAGGATTTCAAGAGCTAAATGTTTATGGGGAAAAAAAATGAATAGCCATCCATACTTCAGACACCGAGAGTCCATGATTCTCTATCTGATTTGGGAGTACTTTACTTATGACTTCTATGAACCAGTACTCATTTATCTTAGCTAACTGCTCCAAACGTTTTCTACTTAAATTTTCTATACCTAGTGTAATTTTTTCCTCTATCACACAGACTAAGCAATAGTTTGTCTACTAAGGAATATCTAATGTGCACAATAAGAAAAGCAACTCTACATTAAAATTGGGTCAAAGACCTTATCAGAAACCTTCACCAATGAAGATATAAAGTTTCCAATTATGCATATGAGATGACCAGCATCATAAATTTTCAAGGGAATACAAAGTAAAACAACAAAGAGAAACCCCCATTAGGAAAACCAACATATGGAACACTAAAAATATAAAATTCTGGCAAGATTGTGGAGCAACAAAGACTCCTGTTCATTGACGACAGCAATGCAAAATGCTGCTTTAGAAGATACCTTGGGATTTATTACAAAACTAAAGATCATATAATCTTAATATATGATCTAGCAATCTTACGACTTTATATTTACTCAAAGGACTTGAATACTCAAATGGATATATATATATATATATATATATATATATATATATATATATATATATAAGTTTTATTTTATAATTGTCAAAACTTGAAAGAATATATGCCACATTTTTTTAATCCATTCATCTACTGAAGGGCATCTAGGTTGGCTCCACAGTTTAGCTATTGTGAATTGTGCTGCTATAAACATTGATGTGGCTGTGTCCCTGTAATATGTTGTTTTTAAGTCCTTTGGGTATAGTCTGAGGAGAGGAATAGAGGTCAAATGTGGTTCCATTCCCAGATTTCCAAGGAATCTCCATACTGCTTTCTGTATTGGCTGCACCAATTTGTAGTCCCACCAGCAATGTATGAGCTTACCTTTTTCCCCACATCCTCACCAACACTTATTGTTGTTTGTCTTCATAATAGCTGCCATTCTGACTGGAGTGAGGTGATATCTTAGAGTAGTTTTAATTTGCATTTCTCTAATTACTAGAGATATTGAGCATTTTTTAATATATTTGTTGATTAATTGTACATCCTCTTCTGAGAAGTGTCTGTTCAGGTTCTTGGCCCATTTGTTGATTTGGTTATTTGTTCTTGTGGTGCTTAGCTTTTTGAGTTCTTTATATACCCTAGAGATTTGTGCTTCTTCTGGTGTGTGAGGGGTAAAAAATTTGCTCCCAGGATGTAGGCTCTCTGTTTACCTCACAGATTGTTTCTTTTGCTTAGAAGAAACTTTTTAGTTTGATTCCATCCCATTTATTGATTCTTGGTTTTAATTTTTTGTGCTATTGGAGTCTTATTAAGGAAGTTGGGGCCTAATCCCACATGATGAAGATTAGGGCCTACTTTTCTTCTATTAGACGCAGAGTCTCTAGTTTAATTCCTAGGTCCTTGATTCATTTTGAGTTAAGTTTTGTGCATGGTCAGAGATAGGGGTTTAATTTCATTTTGTTGCATATGGATTTCCAGTTTTCCCAGCACCATTTGTTGAAGATGCTATCTTTTCTCCAGTGCATGTTTTTGGCACCTTTTTCTAATATAAGATAGTAGTAATTTTGTGTGTTAGTCTCTGTGTCCTCTATTCTCTCCCATTGGCCTACACAATGGAATTTTATTCAGCATTAAAAGAGAATAAAATCATGACATTTGCAGGTAAATAGACGGCGTTAGAGAAGATAATGCTGAGTGAAGTTAGCCAATCCCCCAAAAAACAAATGCCGAATGTTTTCTCTGATATAAGGAGGCTGACTCAAAGTGGGGTAGAGAGGGGGAGTATGGGAGAATTATATGAATTCTAGGTAGGTAAGAGGGGTGGGAGGAAAAGGGAGGGGGCAAGGGATTAACAAGGATGGTGGAATGTGATGGACATCATTTCCAAAGTACATGTATAAAGACTCAAATTGGGTGTCAACATACTTTATATACAAACAGAGATTTTAAAAAAATGTGGTATATATATGTAATAAGAATTGTAATGCAAAAAATACATATATAAAGGCATGAATTGGCGTGAATATACTTTATATACAAAGATATGAAAAATTGTGCTCTATATGTGTAATAAGAATTGTAATGCATTTCACTGTCGTGTGTTTAAAAAAATAAAATCAATAAAAATACTTGAAAGAAACCAAGGTATCCTCAAATAGATGAGTTGATTTTAAAAAAAAAAGCTTGTAGTATATTTAGACAATCAAATATTATTTATTACTTAAAAGAAATGAACAACTATATCATGAAAATATATGAAGAAAACTTAGAAGCATACATAAAGGAAGTCAATCCAAAAGGCTACATACTGTATGATTCCTACTAGATTATTTTCTGGAAAGTGTGAAACATTAGAGACCGCAAGCATATCAGGGATTTTGAGGAGCTGGGGCAAACAAGGAATGGATAAGCAGAACACAGGGGATTTTTAGAGCACTACAATTAGAGTGGTGGGAATATATACATATGAATATATGGATATATGGATAATTTTATATACATATATAAAATTATCTATTTGTCTAAATCTATAGAAGGTGTAGCACCAAAAGTGCACCCTAATGTAAATTATAGACTTTGTATGATTATGATTTGATAATGGAAATCATAATCAATCATAACAAGTGTAACGCTCTTGAGGGAGATGTTGATAATAAAAAATGCTGTACATGTATGATTACTGGAGGTATATAGGGAATCTCTCTACCTTTTCAATTTTAATGGGAACCTAAAACTGCCTTAAAATAATCTATTAAAATAGTAATTACTGTAAGAAATAGGGTTTGACTGATTATTGTTTGATGATTCATAATGAGGAAAAAAGAGAGAAGTTTATAACTCACTGGTTAAGTAACACAGACTCAGTAGCATCTCTAGGGAATGTTTTTGGTTTCTATTGGGTGTAAGTACCTGAACTATCCCAATGCACATTATTCATTTAGATTTGTTTAACACATAATTGTGAGTTGCATGTAGACAACAGAGATTCACCATAGGGAAGTGCTGTTGATGTCATCGGTTAATGCAAATTCATCTAAGAATTGTACACAGAGTAAGAGAAACAGATGAGTGAAGGTAGAAAACTGCAGTGATATTCAAATATTGAAAGAAGGAAAATAAAGGACCAACAAAAGAGAGGGGAAGCAATAGAGTTAAAATGAAGAAAAAATTTGCAAAATCATTTGAAGAATTAATTTAAAAAACAGGGTTTTATCTGCAAGTATAATTCTGGAGGAAGAGTTTTGTTCAGGTCCATTCTTACTTTTAGGTGTCTATGGGATATCTGGTAGAATGTGTAAAAAATATAAAATTTCAGTTCTACAAATGTCAAGTTTAAATGGACACATCTAAAACTTTTAAAATAAAATTTGATTTATAGAATTTTAATAAACATATTATAGAGTTCCTATAAATACTTTGCCCAGCTTCTTCTAGTTAACATCTTAAAGAACTGAGATATATTCATCAAATCCGAAAAACTGACATTAGTACAATATTGTTGCAGTTTTAGAGAATTTATTCATATTTTGGTTTTCCACTAATGTTCTTTCTGCTTATATCCTTTTATGATTCAGGATGCAATCTAGGATGAAGCATTGTAGTATATACTAGTTATTTTGTTATTTGTCTCTGTATTAGTTATACCCAACTTCTATATAAAAAATACCCCAAACTGTGTGGCTTAGAAAACAAATATTTACTAGCCTTAATTCTAGTGGTTTGCAGACAATAATAAAGACCCTGGAAGATGTGATGTATGGTGAAAGCCTGATTTCAGGTTTGCAGATGTCTATTGTTTCTTTGAATGAGGCAGATAGAGAAATATCACATTATGTTTTTCCTCTTTAATAGAAGCAATAATCCTATCATGAGGGTTCTACTCTTGACCACCTACTTACTCTACTTGCCTTCCAAAATCTCATTCCCTAATGCCACCTTTCTTAGATACAGGATTTCATCATCTGAATTTAGGGATAACACACTTAGTCCATTCCAATATTTTTTGGTCTCTCTCATTTTGTTACTCTATTCATGCCATTTATTACTCTGATACTTTTGAATATTGATAAGATATTTTGTAGACTGTCTTTTAATTTGAATTAGCCTCATGTTTTACTATCATTATAATGAGGCTATAGGTTTGGGGGAAGAAATCTATAGACTATTTTCATTGTATCGTGCTAGGAGTACATAGTAACAACATGTCTTACTGTTGGTGAGATTAACCATGGTTAGTTGAATAAGGTGGTGTCTTCCAGCTTTTCTACTATAAAGTTACTACTTTTTAATTCCTATGCTCTATTCCTTGGAAGTCAGACACCATGAAAGGGAGATTGATTCTATAAGCTCACTTAGGAATTATGGAATAATTGCATTGTATTGAGCAAAGACTCAGGGGCTTTCATCACCTTGGCCTATGATAGCCATGGCTAAGATCCTGGAAGGCAGGCTAAGATTAGCCAAACATATCAGCTCAGTGTTTGAGTAAATCATTGTGCTATATGCAATTCACAGTTACATTCAAGTGTTAAGATTAAGATAAAATAGAGACTCCAGGCTTTCCTTTAGGTATAAAGAAATTAGAAGCATTTTTTTTTCCTTTTTCCATATTTGAGATGCTGAGATGATAACAGTGTAAAATTTAACAATACTACAAACTAGTGGGAGAAAAATATCTCCACCCACAGCAGCAAAAGTATACAAAAGGGCTCTCAATTACAACCCAGGCATGAAAGGATCAGTTCCAATTCACTTGCTTTCATTCAGCTTCCATAAAACAAACAGCAAGAAAAGCTACAGATTATGCCACTGCAACGGAAGGATGATAGCACCACTTGATTAGCAAGAAAGACTTAATTTAGGAACCAATTTGGCAATGAAATTCTCTAGGCATATGAAATTCAAGTTTTATGCTGTAAAATTCCACTTGCTAGTTCATGTGGAATGGCAGACTAACAATGAATGGCAAGTTATTCCTCTTTCTTAAATTCCATAGGAATTTAATTCCATGTGAATGCTGGAGGAGTGAACAAGACTTAAGCTTCATTTCTGGAAGCTTTAGGAATACTTTCCTAATGAGTTTAGGGATACTCTGCCTTTTACCTCCCTCTTTGGTGTATGCACAATCAGATGTGCAGAAGCTGATACTTGGCTGCTATTTCTCTACTAACCATTCCCTAAATCTCAGCCTGTTGTCTACTCCTGGCAAAGTGACACCTCACTTCATTTCACCTCACTTCAAAATCGGTTGCATTAATCTGCCTTTTAGTTATAATCTTCCACTATTGTTACCTCCACTTCTTGGATTTTATTAATTCTTTTCAGATTAGGACAAATAGAAAAGGGAGAAGAAAACCTTATAACCGTGAGTAATGTAGTATAAATCATTAACCAAAATTCTCAGGATTCTGTGTATGTAGCTTAGTGGTACAGTACATGTCTAGCATATACAAGGTCCTGGTTTCTATTCCTGTTTTTTGCAGAAAATCCGAAAACCAAACCAAACCAAAAAACCACCAAAGTTGGGTAGTAAAGCACATACTTATCATGCTTGAGTCCCAGATCAGTACCAGCATCCATACCAAAATAAATAAATAAATAAATATTTTTATCATTTTAATAGTTTTAACAATTTATTGAAAAAGTACTGGTTTGTCATGTTCCTCCAAAGAAAACAAAAAGATAAACTGGACCCTAAATTTGAAAAATAGCCCCAGTTTCTAAATCAACAGGAACTTAATTTATAAAATATTAGTGCAATTACATAGAGTATCCTAACTACTTAGGAATTTTAATTTAAATAATGGTAGTAGTCAAAAATTATAAAATACAGTATGGTAAATTATTTTTAATCATTATAATTCTTTTTAGGAGGAATTTAAAACTTTGTCACAAAGCATCTGAAATTTAAAGTGCGACAATATATCTCAATTAAAGTAATAGAACAAGAAAACCAATATATTAAAATAAATAAGTGAGAAAGAAGAGATATATCCAAAATATTAAAAATTATTAACATATCAATATGTCAAGGTAAGAATTTTATTGAAAAATGATGTTATATATTTGATTAATAGGAAAATATAATGATAATGAAAGTAACCAACATATCTTAAGCTTGGCGTTACTTGATTAATTAATATTTATAATTGAGGATTTGGTCACTGCCCTATCTCATCTCCCACGGACTCAGTAAAAGTATACATATATGCACACATAGATAGTAAAAGTAAATACATGATATACACATATATGTTATATATGCATATATATACACGCATTATAAAATTATATGTTATGTTATATATGCATATATATAAACATATATATTATACACAGTGGAGTTAAAATTAATACAGTACTTATTAGTGCAGGTATATGAATCTCTTGATCTATCTTTATTATTTAACCTTGGTATGTTATACTCTATCTGATTTTCAATGAAATTGACAATTCAGCTTAGAGGCAATTGTGGCTTGATGGACCATGTAAGGGACAGGCATAACACACAAGCTATTTTCATTTTAATCTTTACATAATTAATAATAACCTCTCCTGGAGACATGCAGCCCCTTTTATATCTGGAAAAAAATTATTAACATGAATTACCTTTATCATTTATCCCTAGCAAAAATGAAGAAAATCCAAAAATCTCCTATTGATGAAACAGGGAATATTGACAATTTCCAGTACAAGTCATCATTTAATCTAATTCTCAGCATAGTTTACCAGTCTGCAAATCTAAGGCTAAATGTTATATGGATAGGTTTGGCAAAAACAATTATTCCATACAGAGGCTATTTAGAATTACTTTTAAAATAACTTTGTTCAAAATAAAATATTTTTACCTTGAGAAATTTCAGAACTTTATATATTCCTTTTTATTAGTATGTGAATTTCTTATTTTTCTTTATATGGTTTGATATTAGCCTTCCTTTTTCAGATCCCAATTTTATATTTTCTAGTAAAGTTTATCTAGTTTACTTACATTTATATTTTCAAATCCTCATAAATTCACTTTTTGTTGCAAGGTAAATTATAAAAATAAATGAATAATTAGTTCTAGTTGGGTAGATATTGACACACTGAATTCACTTAAATCAGAACATATTCTAATAAGATTGTGCTAATTAAGTTTTCTTCCAAGGAAATCACAAGTCAAATTTCTCATCAAGGAGAAGTTAATTTAGTTCCCAATGGCTATGTTTAATGATCCAATGGCATTTCCTTTAACATTATGGGTTTAGATATCCAAGGTTAGTTTCCCAAAAGCTGTTTTTTTTTTTTAAATCATTCTGCATTTATCTTGAGAAGTAAGAAATAAGCAATAATTCTTTGCTCTACATTAACAAATTGAACATAATTTGGAATGTTCTTTGCAAATAGAATTTCCAGAAAAAAAATAAAAGAATGGTGACAAAATGATTCATGTAACTAAAACATTTGGGTTGTTTTGTTTTGTGAAATGCATTTTTCACTAGTCCATTATAAAGGGTCCATGTCTCTGGTGTCAAATAGACATGAGTTCCAAGCTCTTACTTTTTGGTATTTCACTATATTTTAATTTATAGATGGCCTGGTTACTACTGTGAGTGATATGTGAGATTCAATTTGTAATGTATCATACATATCTAAGACAAATGAAGTGTGAATTACTCATTGTTCATCATTGTGTTAGTGTCATATCTGTCTGCTTTATACCTGAGGAGAAAATATCTATATGTGATATATAAATATCTATATTTTTTCCTAGGTTGTGGTGTAAAGAGGTCCTGAAAGGGTTACCAAGTGTTAAATTCCTTTAGGCTACAGCCAACATCTTACTTACCATTCCAATACTTTTGGAATTAAAATTTAGGAAGAACAAAGAAAAACAAAGGCCTCTATCACTCTATCATTTAATACTATTCTAAAGACTATCAAAATTGTTGAATAAATAAAATTATAAATAATAAAAATATTAGAAAAACAAAGAAATTATCATTTTTTCAGTGCTAACCTTCCTATTGCTGGATAATAAACGGTCCCCAAACCATCACTTAGGGGATGCCTATTAGAACTGATATACTGGCATCTCCCCTACTCTGATCTCAGGATGGTAATTGTGTCTCCACAGCAGCTGACTGATCACTCTTAGGAAGGCCTCTGTAGAGTGAAATGATGAGTGAAGTTGCATCGCTCATCATCAACAGAACTTCTGCCATGTTCACTAGTAACAAGGGAGCCCCACAGCCTGCCCAGGTTCAATAAGGTTGTAGACAGAGACTCAGCTTCTCGACTTCCAGGCATGGGAGAGATAGTTAAAATTATCTTTAGAAGATGGAATATACAAACATGATATTCTACCTGAAAAAATCGTAATCAAAAACACTGAAATCCTGTTAGAGCTATTATAGGAACTTAGCAATGCCACTTATATAAAATGAATAAATAATCCACAACTTTTCTTACTATGAGAAATCATCAATTTGTTTATAAGAGGGAGAAGTATTCAATTTGTTGCAATAAAATTAAAAAAAAATATTTATCATATGTAACAATCACATTATACACATTAATTTTTACATGAAGACATTTTCTGCCTATTAACATATATTCTACATAATAAAACTGAAAACACTTTAAAATATTATTTGTTTTGAAGTAGGATTTCAACATATGCAGAAACAAACCAAGTTTCTGAATGGAAATATTTATTTTTATGTGAATGATTATATGGTTTATATATCTCAATGAAATATCAAAGGAGTTTAATTTTTTAATGATTCAAAATTTTAATGTGTGCCTATAAAAACATGTATAAAATTAGCCGGGCTTATTCTGAAAAAAATTAGAAAGAAGGAGAATTTTTTGCTACCAAATAGTAAGCATAGAATAAAATTAAAATTATATACAATTAGAAGAAAAATCAGAGACTTAACAAAATAAAATAGACATACATATATAGATATAAATGCACATAAGAACTTAATATATTATGGAAAATATTAGTATGTATTAGATATATCCTAAGGCATTGGATATCAATGGATAAAAGGAAAGATCATGGAATTATTTATAAAATATGAGAATTTCTTTTTTGGAGTTAAAAAAAATTTAATTATAAAGAATAAAATTCCTAACATATTAAGTAGAAAGTTTTAAAATTAAATCATAAATATGTAAATATAGAGAAAACATAATAATAAAAAATATAATAAAATACAGCAATATACCAAAATATGTGTTTTAGGGGTAATTACTATCTTATAGAATTAGTTAAGGAAATTATTGGTAATTTTTAAAAGTATATATAACAAAAAGATCTTAGTAAAATCAAAATGCAACATACAGACAAAAAGAAAAAATCAAAACATTAGGAATATTTAATATTAAATGAAGCTTTAAAAGAAGCATAGAAAAGATAAATGCATTAAATATTGACTTACCTATGAATAGAAAGTTTACAAGAGATATACAAATATTTTGAGTCAAAATATTTTACATATTAGCATTACATATTTAACTATTGTGCTTATACCAAACTGACAGTGCCAAAATAACTTATAAAACAGTTTGATCAAATACAAATGAGTGATTTTTTAAAATCTCTACCTATGGAAATTATGAATAAGTATATCCTTTTAAAAATGCATAACAATATATTAAAATAAACGTGCTTTTTGGATAACCAATTTCCATCCCAGGAAATCATCCAAATAAAATAAATTGGTTGTACAAAGATAGTTTTCCAAAATTTGCTCTTAAACATGACTGAACATTAGAATCACCTGGGAAGCTTTAAAATTGTTGATGCTTGAATTTCTAATTTGGGCTGTTCCCATCATTAAAGACTTGTAAAAATTCTCATGTGACTCTGATTTGAAGTCAAGGAGGAGAACCATTAATCTGAAAATACTTTCAATAAAGTCTTATTTATATTAATGGGTGATTTTTACATGAAATAAATCCTGGGAGAATGGTTAACTGTAGCCAGGTATCAGTATGCTGAAAACTTTGAAAAATTAAAATAAAATCATTGAGAATTACTATAAATTATTTTAAATTCATACATTAATTTAGAAATAGTTGTAGGATTCAATATTTCCATGTAGATATATGGTTTGCCATTCCATTTATTTACCTCCTTATATACACCAAAAAAACTTGTATATATTTTTCTACATCTTGCAGTTATTTTATCATTAAGAAAAGTTATTGGTTTGATAAATAATTTGTACATTATTAAATTTTCGTCAATTCTTTCCATTTATGTTCTTGGGTGATTATATTCAGTTTCTTTTTCTCTTCCTTATGGCTTGATCTGAAAAGTTTAAGAAACTTTAGTTTATATGGTCAATAGGGTTAGTAAGTATGATTTTTTTTAAACAAACATATATTTCACATTTTGAAAGGAATTTTACCATGAATTTAAAAATTGATCCATATTATTGAAGACATGTAGTTGGAAATTATCTGTTTTGATCATCTGATATGATACTTAGTATATGAAAATTTCCTAAAATCATTCAGCCTTTATTATTATAGTTAAAAAATAATATGATGCATAATTAGATTCAACCTGCTGATAGTTTTTTTAATTACCATCTATATTAATAAATAAACTATAAAATTAATTTGTCATTTTGGCTAAGTTGGTATTTTTATCCAACATTATAATCTTGTTGTGAAAATAATTTTGATATTCAGCTTGAGAAAAATTCAAAAGTCCTTGCTTCTCACTCATTTTTCTAAATATTCTGTAATGACTCCTAGCATCTGTACCCTTGTTTCAGAAGGAAATAGTTACCCCATGGCCCTTGGTTTCTCCTTTTGGCAGTTTTAGGACTGAACAATATCACTAAAGGCAGCATGCACCAGGTCCTTATGGAATACTTCATTGTATTTTCAATCTTACACCTCCTGATTTTCTGACTATGCAGGCCAGACCTCTTCACCTCTCTTGTCCACTTTTGACAGTAAGATGGATGCTTCCAATACATTGTCTGCTCTGGGTGCCTCTATCATCCCTGCACTATTTTTAAAGTTTTCTCTTTCAATAATACAATCCATGCACACAACACCTGAAATGGGTCTAACTTCAAAGGAGCTGGTAATTCAGTTAAACTGCAAATAGGCTATTTACATATCCCTGAGGTGAGAGAGAGAGAGAGAGAGAGAGAGAACAATAACTTTTACCTAAGCAACAATAAGTATTTTTTGGACAATTATTATATTCAAAACTAGTTTGTATGAGGCAACTGAAATATGCTTTCTTTTAATGCTGCAAATGATGTAGAGCATGATCAACATGGGTATGATGAAGCCATAAAGCACTGTTCACCACAAGAAGAATATAGTTGATTTATTTTTGGAAACATGTAGAAATTCTTCCATCTGAATTCAGGGGAATTCAGAGGTTGGTTAAAATAGTGGGGTTTTTCTTCCTCTTGGTAGTTTGATCATCTTCATTGTTTAAATTGAAAGACTCATATAATCATGGGACCATCTGAAGACGCTCTCATTAACCCTCTTTTTTACTTTTCCAATGTTATTGCCATGTTTTGTCTTTTATGATTGTCACCCTGTATTTGTTTTGATGTCACCCTGTGTCTGTTTTAATATGAAGTTGAGATAATGTTTATCTAGCAAAACCCTTTAAAACAGAATTAACCTGCTGCCTGGCTTCAGATTCTGCCTTATTCCTGTGATTTCCTATGATAACACATATGTGGTACCATTGTTGGAATCTAAATCTAGCTGATATTAAATGCTTCATATAACTGAAAACAACTTATGGTATTTTTTTATTTACTACATATGTCGAAATATGCATTTTTCTTTTCAGATTTTTTATTTTCTTTCTTTCTCTCTTTTTTTCTCTCTTTCTTTCTTTCCTTCTTTCTCTCTTTTCTTTTTCTCTCTTTCTCTCTCCCTTCCTTCCTTCCTTCCTTCCTTCCTTCTTTCTTTCCTTCCTTCCTTTCTTCCTTTCACCAGGGATTGAACCCAGAGGTGCTTAACCACTGAGCCACTTTCCCAGCCATTTTTATTTTTTACTTAGAAATAGGGTCTTGCTAAGTTGCTTAGGGCCTTACTAAGTTGCTGAGGCTGGCTATGAACTTGTGATCCTCCTGCCTCAGCCTCCCAAGTCGCTGGGATTACAGGCCTGCACCAGTGTGCCCAGCCAGGTTCTAACTGAAAAAATGAAACTGAAGAATGTTAAGAAGCTTTAGCCTTTCCAATAAAACAGATTGGTTATTAGTTATTATTGTAAATGATTTCTTATAAAAAAAGTAAAGTGAAATAGAAATGACAACATTTTTATATAGTGACTAACATGGTATAAGGAGTATTTTGATAATAATAAGAAAACTACAGTCATATTTGATGAAACGATTAGAACAAACTCATTTATTTAACCTTAATTTGGAATACAAAAGATCAAAAATTTGATTGGTTTCAAAGCTGTTTTTATCCATATCAATTACCCTTAAATC
Source organism: Marmota flaviventris (assembly GCF_047511675.1). Lineage (NCBI taxonomy): Eukaryota > Metazoa > Chordata > Mammalia > Rodentia > Sciuridae > Marmota > Marmota flaviventris. Next base: position 111,037,307 of record NC_092498.1, on the reverse strand, counting down.
TTTCACTTTTGAGTCACACAGTCTTTTACTAGATGTAGAACATATTACTCTGCTCTTGAGTTGATAAAGTCTGTGTGTTTCCACAATTTTATATTGTATTATATCCCTTTAAATAGTCTCTCCAAATACCATTTCACTTTTATGCTAAGATAATGAAAATTATTCACAGCAAATACTGCTAAGAAGTAAGTGGAATGAATGCCTCATTAATAGCAATTCTATGTTAACATTTTTAAAAGGCAGGGAAGAACATAAGTGCAATTTATAATTATCTTAAAGCTGTATATCTCACAAAAATGAGGAACAATTGGATAAATAAATCTTAAAAAGCAGAATGATTATAGCAGATTTTTAAAATACTACTTTAGTTTCAATTGCAGTTGCAACAAATTATCACAAACTAAATGGCTTAATTCAACATAGATTTATTATCTTACATTTCTGAAAGCAGTCTTATGGACTAAAATCAAAAATCAGCGTATGAGTAACAGCCAATGTATACTTATTGCTACCTGCTTGAATTAAACCAACAGCTGTCAAGCTGTTAGAAAAGCTGGATCCCAACTTAGAGAAGGAGTAATTAGCAAAAGCACAGGAAGAGTGTTTTCCTTTTTCTTTCTTTCTTTCTTTCTTTTCTCTTTATTTTTTTTAAATAAAAATACTCTTATTTGAGGGAAAAAAAGATTAATTTTCTACACCAATACCAGGCATGCCTGGCATCATGTTGGGAGGGGAAGCCTACTTTCAGAGGGCCAGGGATGAGGAAATATCAAGGGAAATCATAAAAATCTCAAGAACTTCTGACATCACCATTAGACAGATTCCCAGTGGCTGTAACTGATCTGCCATTTTTGATTTATTTCTTCAGTTTAAAAATTTTTCAATGAATAGTTACCTATGATATGACCCATATAAATTAATTATGACTCTTAGGATATCATTTAATAATGCATGAGAAAATATATGTTGACTGGGTGATAGGCTGAATATATCCCCCATCCCACCCCAGAGATCTCTATGTCCCAATGGGAATGTCATCTTACATGACCAAAGAGATCCAACGTGGATGGGGTTCCCAATTCTCACTGACTCTAGAAGAAATTACAGTTCTGGTGCTGGTGACAGTGTGACTCTGGACCATCTTGAAAGATGCAGCCATGTATGCATGGAGGAGACTTTCACAAGATTCAACACCCATGCATGTTAAAATGTCTAGAGAAAATAGAGATACAAGGAACTTATAAAGGAACTTATAAAGGATGTGTATGACGAACCCAAGGCCAACATCATACTGAATGATGAGAAAAATGGAGAAAACCTGAAAACATTTCCTCTAAAATGTGGAACAAGACAAGGATATCCACTCTGACCATTCCTGTTCAATATAAATTCAATACTCTAGTCACAGCAATTAAGTAAATAAGGAAATTAAAAGTATGCAAATAAAAGAAGAAGTCACATTATCAGTGTACTGGACATGATTCTATAGAAAACCCCAAAATCTCCACCACAAGAATTCTAGAGTTGGTAAACAAATTCAGCAAAGTATCAGGATACAAGACAAACATACAAAAAAAAATAGCTTTTCTATATTTCAATAATCACAATTTGCTGAGAAAGACATCAAGAAAATTATTCCATTCACTATAAGTAAAATAAAATACATGAGAATCAATGTAATTGAGGCAGTGAAAGACCTCTACAAGGAAAACTATAGAACTTGGAGAAAAAAATTGAAGAAGACCTTATAAGATGGAGAGACCTCTCATGTTCTTGGATATGATTTAATATTGTCAAAATGGCCATATTACTAAAAGTGTTATACAGATTCAATGTGATTCCTGTCAAATACCAGTGATATTCTTCACAGAACTAGAAAATTTCAAAATTCATATAGAAAAATAATTGACCCAGAATAATCAAAGCAACACTGAGTAATAAGAGTGAAGCTGGTGGTATCAAAATACCTGATGTCAAAATATTGTAGAGCTAAATTTAAAAAGAATTAGTGTGGCATTGGCATTAAAATAGACATGAAAACCAATGAACTACAATAGAAATGAGGAAAACAAATCCACATAAATAGTCATTTGACCCTTGACAAAATTGTCAAAAACACATATTGGAGAAAAGATAAGCTTATCAATGAATGATACTGGGAAAATTGGATATCCATATGCATCTCTCACCCCACATGAAAATTAACTCAAAGTGGACCAAAGACATATGCATTAGACCAGAAACACTGCAATTTCCTGAAGAAAACACAGGATCAACACTCCATCATACTGATGCAGGCACTGACTTTCTTAATAAGACTCCTAAAGCTCAAAAAATAAAACAAAGAATTAACATGTGGCATGACTTCAAATTAATAAACTCTTCACAACAAAGGAAATATTGAGTATGAAGAGAGAATCTATAGAGTGAGAGAAAATCTTGCCATTTACTCTTCTTTTTTTTTTTTCCATTTACTCTTCTGACAGGAGATTAATGTCCAGAACTTAACCCAAAGAAAGAAACTCAACCTAAAGAAAAAATAAATAAATGGGCAATTGAGCTAAACAAATATTCCTCAAAAAAGAAATGCAAATGGCAGACAAATGATAAAATAAAATGTTTAACATTCTTAGTAGTGATGGAAATGCAAGTCAAAATTACATTGAGATTTCATTGCACTTCAGTTATGATAGCAATCATAAAAACTCTGAATAATAATAAATGCTGTCAAGAATGCAAGAAAAAAAGTACACTTATGCATTGTTAGTGGGATTGCAAAGTAGTATAGCCACTTTGGAAACAGTGTGTATATTCCTCAAAAGAACAGGAATAGAACCACCATATAAACAAGCTATTCCACTCTTTGATATTTACCCCCCCAAAATAAAATCATCATTACTATAAAGGTACAACCACATTAATATTTATAGCAATACAATTCACAATAGTCAACTTATGAAACCGGCCTAGGTGCTACTTAATAGACAATTGGATAAAGAAAATATTATATATATATATATATATATATATATATATATATATATATATATATATATATATATAAAATATGATATATATGGAGTTTTACTCAGCCATAAAGAAGAATGAAATTATGTCATTTGGTGGTAAATGGATGGAACTGAAGAATATTATGCTCAGTGAAATAAGCCCAACTCAAAAAGTCAAGGGTCAAATATTTTCTCTAATATGCAGAAGCTAGAGAAAAATAAGGAAATGAAAAGAGAATATCTCATGAAAATCCAAAGAAGAATAGTGGAGTAGAGTAAGGGGAATGAAGGGAAGGGACCTGAAAGAAGAGGATCTGCAGAATGAAACTAAGCAAACAATATCCTGGGCATGCATGAAAATACCACAATGAATTCCCCTGTCAAGTATACTATCATGCACCAATTAAAAAAAGAAATGAAAATATTTAAAAATTATAATTAGCTAATGAAAAGTTTAAACTGAAGGAAAAAAAATCAAACATATTCACATACCTTGATTTCCAATCTCTACCATTGTTGTTCCTTCATATGTTTTATATTTTCTTGATATGGTTTTAGACATTCAATTTATTATTTAAGTATGTATGTATCTTAAGAAAAATTATTGCTTTATTTTGGTTCATTCATGAATTAACATAGGATGGGAGTGAGACTAAATTAAGCATTTACAAAATTCTTAATATCAGTAATCCCATGATCCATTTATTATCTTTAATTTCTAAAAACAAATCCTAATATTATCTGTAATTATTTTCTTTGCTGTGCAAGGATTTTTAATTTGAAGCCATGACACATGTTGAGGCTTGGTTGTATTTCTTGAGCTTTAGGAATCTTATAGGAAAGTCAGTGCCTGCATCAATATGATGAAATGTTGACTCTCGGGGTTTTTTTAAGTAGTTTCAGTGTTTCCAGTCTAATGTCAAAGTCTTAGATTCACTTTGAGTTGATTTTCATGCAGGGTGAAAGATGCATATGGATATACAGTTTTCCTAGTTCTACTAGTTAAAAAAGGTTATCTCTTCTCCAAAGCATGTTTGTGCCATTGTTACGTTACAATTGGATAGAATCTAAATCCATAATGAATGTGCATTAATTTAATAAAATGCTTAAATAGAGAGTGTATCTTGTTTGATGACACTGGGTTATTGATTTGCTAGTGTTTTAACATATTTTTTTAAATTTCATTCTTTTAGAATCAGTCATGGTACTTCAAATGATCTATATTATTATAGATTTACTTCTTATTAATAAGAATTAATAAGAATGTAATTCAATGTAATGCCTTGTACATTCAAAATAGTCAGATATCTGCTGAGACAATAAACCATGAGACAATGAATCCTGCAAGGCCATTCTCTGCCTCCTTGCTTCTTTCATGCTGCGTTCCTGTTACCTAGTTTACTGCCTACAACTTAGTTGTTGAATAAAGGACACTGTCTGATGATAATTCTGCAAGATCTCTTATCTCAGATCTTATGTATTATTCATTTGCTACTAAACTTTTTTTGAACACCATATTAATGAATGTATAACTATCTCTTTGACAGAGGCATTTTTATTAGACAAAACAATGACATATCTTAAGGATTTCAATATAAATGGTGTGTTTAATTTAAGCTGGTTAAAACACCTATTATTTATTCATTATTGATCATAGTTCTGAGCAAAAATACCTCCTCAATACTTTGTTAAATAAACCATGCTTTTCTAAAAAGTAATACCAAAGTTTCAACATATAACCAAAGTATTTAGGTTTCTGAATGTCATTTTAACTTTCAAACTACAAAGTCCAAACAAATACAAGATTCAGAGAGGCCATCAATGTCCACATTGTATTCTGTTTTTTAATACAGACAATGACGATCACATTTTCGTTTTCAATTATTCAGCATGATATTTTACTCCTGCTGACATTACTGGCAAATAAAACTTTGTCAGTACATGCTGTTACTATGCACAGAATCTTCCAGTAAGTGAAGAAAATAATAGTCTCAGAAAAATTATAATTATAAGCCACAGTCATTAATGTGGCAGTTAATGTTAATATCTATTCAACTGGTTTAATTAATACTGTTATAATTTTGATATGAGGTGTCCCCAAAAGCTCCGGTGTTAATGCAGAAATGTTCATAAGTGAAATGATTAGATTATGAGAGCTGTGACCTAATCAGTTCATCCTAGTTTGAATGGACTGTGTGGTAACTATAGTCATGTGGGTCATGGCTGAAGGAAGTAGGTCCCTGAGGGTAGGTCCTGGAGGAAAACATATTCCCTGTGCTCCCTTCCTCTCTTTGCTAGAAATAGAGCAGAAATAGAGCAGCACTTCTTCACCACACCCTTTATGCACAGTGTTTTGCCTCACTTTGGGCCTAGAGCAGTGGAGTCATTCCATCATGAATTAAATCTCTGAAACTACAAGCCAAAATTAATTTTCCCTCCTGTAAGTTGTTCTAGTCAGATATTTTGGTCAGTGAAACAAAACCGACTTGTGTTAATACTTAGAAACCTAAAAAACATTAAATTTTGTTGTATATGTAGGGTTATTTCTAGAATAAATCCATGTATGCCTTAGTGGACACTGAGGAATTTCAACCCTGGTGTGGGCAAACATTATGGCTGGGGCTCAGAAAGAACAAAATCTGAGAAAATGTGAATGTGTTATCAATGTCTTGGAGCTGGGATATACCTTCCCAGGTTTTGGACTCCAGAACTTACACCATAAACCCCCTCAGGTTCTTAGGCCTTTGGTCTTAAACTGAAAGCAATATCATCCGCTTCCCTGGTTCTAAGGCTATAGGACATGTACTGAGACATGCTATGAGTGTCCAGTGTCTCCTGCTTGTCCACCTGTCATAGAACTTCTTAGCCTTCATAGTCATGTGAATCAATTCCCTTAATAAATACTAAAATGCATATGTTCCATATATATCCTTCCATATATTGGCTCTGTCTCTGTGGAAAAATTTAATATAAACCATAATTCTTGTAGAGTTTAATACATTGTCAAAGCATACCCTTGAGATAGAAATAAAGAATGCACTTAAATGTACCTAATACTAAGTAAGTAAGCAGAAAATCAATGTGGTCAACATCTTAGCTTAGTAGAAGAAAAATGTCTCAAATCATATTATTAGCTGAATAATGTAAAGCAATAGGTCTCTCAGTTAATTAGTAATTAATGTGTGAATTTAATCCAACAATCTTAAACTCTGTAGCAAAAAATTCAAGCTAAATCATATATAATAAGACAAATCATATATAATAATTTCTCCTTAAAATAAATTTTTGCAAAATATCAGATATTACATTCTTGATATATGTTCAAGAAAATGTAAGTAAAGTAAAAATGAAATGAATATATAACAAGTACTTTTGAGAAGTGAGAAAGTATGTATCTATTCATGGAAATATTTAGTGAATTTATTACTTTATTTTCCTACATGGCTGACTTTAAATTTTAAGAGAAAAAATAATTTTATAGAATACTTTGGCATTAGTTTATAGATATTTATCATATATTTTTACTATGTTAGAAATAATAATACATGAAACTAACAATTATGAGAAATAAATTAAAGGCATTTTTCACCTGAAAAGTGGTATTCTTGTTTTTTTAATGTTATTGATGCTATAATAATAGGTTATGAAATGGGAAATTGTCTCTTCAAACATTTACTTTTCCAACATAATAAATATCTGGCTTTTAACTCTTATAAATAAAATCAAACCTGTTAAATCTTAATGTACCTTGTATACATAATGTTAAGAGGAAAGCAGGATGAATGGAGGATCAAAGGTTAACAATGAGATATTAAAAATGCTGTCATGTCCTGGATAAATCACTTCAATGACATTGTACAGTCATATAGCAACATTTCCAGTGCTTTAGAAGCTTCTTGTCAAGTGGTAGTAGAGAAATAAACAGTGTTTTGGAAGGATAATTGCTTTGGTGATCATTTTATACATGCAATCTCATTATTTAATTTACTTTAAAATAAACTAGGTAATATTATGACCATTTAAACAGATGAAGAAAGAAATGTTTTGAAACGCAAAGCAACTTGGACAAGATACTAATGAAGACTTTTAAGGCACCCACATTGGCTTATAATAATCTTGAAGTTATTTATGACTCTTAGGTTGTAGAGGTCTTATATCCAAATTGAACTAGCTTACATAAAATAAATTATTGTTTTAAATAATTTTAATCAAGAGTTGTGGTTAGGAGATCAAAGCAGATGGCTGAGCCTCCCTTTCTCCTGAATGTTTATGGTCTCTTCTGCTATTCTCAGGATGTTTTATACTCTCAGTCCGCCTTGCTTATAGGACTCAGAGAAGTATACTGGCCACGATGCCTCAGAAAACAAGTCCAGCTGAGGGCTGATACCTGCTGCATGTCAATTCTGGTTTCTTCCTCTGTCTGTGAGTGTCATTCTTCCCCCTTGTGACCAGAAATATGTGCTATGATAGTTTGCACAAACAAGAAATACTAAAAAAAAAAAAAAAAAAAAAAGATGTTCTTCTATTCAGAACTTTTAAAACTATAAACAAAAAAATGCAGTCAATTCTTGCCTGCCTAGTAGTGTGTACACAGAGACAGGCACATCAATATCTTTCTGTATAAAAGACAACTTATATGCATTCTTTTTTTTAGTTTTTTTTTGTTGTTGTTGTTTGTTTGTTTTTAATGTGGTGCTGGGGATCAAACCCATTGCCTCATTAGGCAAGCACTCTACCACTGAGCCACAAACCCAGCACTGCCCCCCCAAAAAAAAAATACTAAGAGACAACTTATATACATTCCGTAAAATCATTAACCCAAAAAATTGCATGTAAGGAAAGGCACACCTAACTACTTCAAAGCCATAGCCATCCACTAGAGTTAATTATATGTTTAAAATTTCTAAACCTTTTCTATTTCTCTTAATCTAAACTTCACATGGTTTCATGAATATCTTTGAAATCTATAAACCAAAACAAAGATTTAGTTATTTCTAACATACTAATTTTAAAACAGTGTTTAAGACATAGGAGGTCTTCAAAGAATACTGCCATTTAGAAAAGTCAGAAATGGGAAGGGAATTATTGTGAGCTTACACCCACGCTTGTACAAAATCATTCCTTCCTGAATAAATTGATTCATCCATCCTTCCATTCATTAATTCAAGCAAACAAATAGCTCTACTATGAGCTGGTACTATTCTAGATAGCAAGTAATGAATAAGGAAGAAAATGATCATTCTGTTCTGATGGAGTTTGTCCTTGAGTAAGGGAAGAAATAAAGAATAACTAACTACAAAAATAAATGGGGTAGGGAGGGGGAGCACGGGAAGAATAGACGAACTCTAGATAGGGCAGAGGGGTGAGAGGGGAAGGGGGGGGGTTAGCAAGGATATTGGAATGTGATGGACATCATTATCCAAAGTACATGTATGAAGACATGAATTGATATGAACATGCTTTATATACAACCAGAGATATGAAAAATTGTGCTGTATATGTGTAATAGGAATTGTAATGCATTCCACTGTCATTTATTTTGAAAAAATTAATTAAAAATTAAAAAGAAAAATAAAAAAATAAAATGTTACATAGACAACTACAATGATAAGATGTTATATATACAAGAATCTAGTAATGTTACTTTTTAAGTGACTGGAGTGGAATATCTCTTTGAGAAGAGGAGTTAATAGATAAGGAAAAGTCATCTATGTGGATGTAAATGGGGGAGGGCCTCTGAGCAAAGGAAATAAAATTGGAAATCACTTTTATTTGGTACATTTAATAAGCAAACAAAAATTTATTGGATATGAAAGTATGTGTGAGGAAGCAGGGTAACAGGGTCAGGTCTGAGAAGCAGGCAGATACCTAATGGTTTTAGGCTTCACACTACTAGAATTTGTATTTTCTTCTAAGTATAAATTTAGAAGATAATAAAAGAGTGTATGCAAAAAATACAACTTTCTTTTTTTAAAAAAGGTTATGAATTTTTGTGTTCAAGCATGAAAGCCAATACCCAATGACAAAATAAGCTAGCTTAAAAATATATGCTTCTGAGGTGATAGAATAAAATCCACTTAATGACTGAATCTAGTGAGTGAGTGATTGAGAGTTATATCCTTGGTTTGAGGCCTGAAGTAGTTGGTGAATGATTTCATTTATGGAAAAGAACATTTTGGGTACATTGATTTCTGTATGCAGAGGAGATATGGAAATATAATAAACCAGAAGGCTGTTGCATATACAAGTAAAATATTCTCAAGGAAGATAGAAATATCAGAGGTACGAATTTGGTAACCATTAGCAAATATATTCACATTCACTCAGTTATTGTAAAAAATGTAAGACAGTGAAAGGATGTAAAATTCACTTTCCTTTTAGAGATTGTATCCTTTGGCCAATTTACTTGCTCCAGATTCTACCCAATGACAAGAAACTATAAGTTTTTCATGGAGAGACAGAAGAAGGTATTGCAAAGTTATATTTTTAGATGTCGAGTGATTATTACAGATAACTTCCAGTGGTTTTCAGACACCACTCATAAGATGTCAGTCAGGAGGGGACCTGAATGAGAAAAGAAAGGCCAGGTCCCCATGTTCACATAAAAGACACAAAAAGCAGAGCACCATGGACATAAAGTCATCATGTTGAGATGTCAAAAAAATTGAAACTGGACATGCCTCCTAGTTAACAGTTTATGTTCTAACTGCTAAGTCTATTTTGACCTCCTCATGAAAGAGGAGACTATCCTGCCTTACTATCACAGTAAAAAAAAAAAAAAAAAAGTGGTATCCAACTCAAGGTAGCTAGTCAACACAGGTTAACTTGATTTTCCAATGGAACAGCATTAATATGGTCTCACTATCACTCTAATTAGGGCTTAAATCTAGGGTTTAAAATCTAATAACCAAAATCAAGGATATTACACTATAGTCAAGCCTGCAGGAAAGGGTCATGAAATTTAATATAGAATTATTGCTTGGAAGAATCTTAGGCATTGCTCTTGTCTGTGCCTCTCCCATAGCTCCAGGGCTTTGTTCCATCTTAATTCTAACTTTCTGAGTGGATTTCTGAAACAGTCTATGAATTTAAGAATGAATGTACACAAAATCCTTTCTATCATTTTTCAATCCAATACTATAATCCACCACATCAGTATGATCAGGGTATATGGAGGAATGGTAAGGAAAGCCACTGTCATTCCCATTTTTTTCTTAGAAGATATTGATTTTTTCTGGTTCAGAGAATATTTCTTGTTTTATGTTCTTCATCATCTACACATAGGTATTGTAGATCATGGCCTTTATTTGATATTGTGATGCTACAGGCTAAACCGTGATAATTACAAATTGACAGCAAATAAATATTCTTGCTTTCTGTACATTCAGATTTCTTTAAAAGAGATGTAATTGAGCCAAACCCGATTAAAAGACAAGTACACTGTTTTGTAAATGAACAGTTATTCATAGTTATTCTGTTTTGTTTCATGTATAGGCACCAAAATGGTGTAAGTAGCAAAGATTGAAAGTTTAGTGCTCTTCTTAAAATCACTGTTAATTCTATTTATATATCCAACCTCTTTATAACCATTGAAATAATGACTCAACAGACGGCCAATTACATTTTTGAGAAAATTCTAATTTTGCATTTTGCAGGCTTGCTAAATGCCTTTTGCTGGAGACAAAGTGATAAGACAACATGACAAACATCTCTGACCTTCTTTTGCATAAATCAAATAGAAGTAATAAGCCATGCAAAAAATGAAATATATGGTTCAGAATGTATAATAAATTCTAAACATGCTAATGGAGTTGAATATGTTTGCTCTGTACAGGCAACATTTTAAGAATATGGTGGCAAAATGCTCAAGAGGAAAATGGGTCAATTGAAAACGTAACTAGGAGAACATAGATGGCTGGAGAACATTATTTTCACTCAAGGAAAAAATCATTTACTAGGGTAGTTTTATGTCTGTTTATTTTTAAAAAAGTGTCATCTGAGCAAGACATGAATGGACTAGCCAATAATATTCTTCTCTTTAGGCTTATAAAATAGAAGCTAGTGTTTAACTAGCCAACTAATTGAAATTACTTAAATTATGTGTACCATGGATAAAGCATATGCATACAGGATGACACATTATCAGTAAAAACAAAATATCCTGGGATATTTTTAACACTCAACTATTAACTCTTATACTCAAGAATATTCAAACACAGTATACTATATGTATATAAAGTACAACTTTAATGCTGAACACTTTTAATAATTTCTGTTGTAAATTCTACTCTCTGACAATCAAAAGAGTATGGGTTTTGCAAGGGAACAAATAAAATTAAATGAATAAAACTAAATTTACAAATATACAATGATTTAAAATCTGATAAATTAGCATTTAAAATAATTCTGAGCTAGTGAATTATTTTAGGAATTGTATTAGAGAGAAGCCTTTGATCATTATTTTAAACATCTGTGATACACATAGGACTAATTTCCTTAAATTTAAAAAGGTTTTCCATAAAAAAAAAACAATTAGGTACATAATGAGAAAGGGTATAAAAGAGTAGTTTACAGATTATCAAGAAAATGTAGTCAGATAACAAGCCTGTAAAATAATATACAACATACAAAATAAATATAAGAATCAAAAACATTAAATATTGTATTTGTCAGTTTGGGAAAGATTAACAATTAAGGCAATATGCAGAGTTATAAAGAGCTTAAATACAAACAATAAACCCCACAACCCACTGTTTACTTATTTAAGCATCTTCAAAATTCTGCCACAATTATATGTATCTATTATGTTTTTACTGCTTTTTCATTTGTTTTACTGCTTAATTAATGTTTATGTTTTTTTTTTTTTTCTGCATCCTAGAATGTGAGCTACTAAACATGGACAACCAATAGTGAATACTCAACTCATCCATGACCCATGGATGTTTATCACTAAAAATGACTGTATGAAGTCAACTTATCTTCTCTGATTGCTCAAAATATCCTAAAGGTGTTTCAGTGACCTCATTCCACATAAGTCTCTATTATCCAAATTCCTACTGCTATTCCTGTTAGAGATAGCAAAGGAGTGAATTCAGGCTTAGAGTGGGACATAAGGTGTAACTGTGAGATTTTAAGTGGTATTCTGCTAGGGACCCCTTGACAAAAAAGTTGCATGATGTATTCCTCAATTATCATAGATGTAAATTCTAGGAAGGAGAGGAAATAATTCAATGTGATTTTGATTAATTATTTAATTGCTGAAAATGACTTATATTACAACGTGGTTTATAAACAATACTTTCCTCAACTCACATTTCTGGAAGAGCTCCATAAATGCTGTTTCTGATGTTTTTAATTTATTTATCTATTTTGTGATATATCATTGATACTGGTAGACAATTTTTCCATGGGCATTTTTTGTTTCTTTGTATCCTATGAGAAAAGACACTGATTTCCTCTGTTCCAGTCTCTTTCTTCAAAGATATTTGCAGTTAACAACCTTGGAATCAAGTGAGATGTGCAAAGATCACTTTGCTCTTCAGTATGACAAATATAACATTCCACTCCAGGGTAGAGTTTTGAAGGCTTAGTCTCTAATATAAAAGATTCAGGGTTATAAGTTTGGAGTCTCTTTCAGATGTAACTCATACACATGAAAGTATTACCTAACCTTGTTTATGTCAAGGAATGAAATCAGCCATGGAGTGAGGGATCAGTACAAATTCTGGCACAGAACTACTGCTATGTCTGCATTAATCTGTCTTTTTTTTTTCCTAGTCCATGAGGTTGTATCTCCTTCTTGGATTCATGAATAAAATAAGTTGGTTAGCTTGGTAGAAGAACAAAATCTTCTATATTTCACAGTTATTTTTTGGGATGTGGGTGAGGGTCGAGATCAAACTCAGGGACACTCCCCCACTGAGCCACATCCCCAGACCTATTTTTGTATTTTATTTAGATACAGGGTCTTATTGAGTTGCTTAGTGCCTTTATTTTGCTGAGGCTGGCTTTGAACTCGAGATCCTCCTGTTTCAGCCTCTTGAGCTGCTGGGATTATAGCTCTGATCCATCACACCTGTCCATTTCACAGTTTTTCACTGTTTGTGATAAGGATGGCAAGTTGACAGTGCTTTATGCACAAGGAAGAACGAGGCTTTCTAGTTGGGCTCAGATCACAACCTTCTGTAAGGTATTTACTAAAAAGGGATTGTAATTGTAAAATGCATCATTGAAACTCAGAAATACCTCTCAAAGACTAGAGTATCATTACCAAGGATGTAATCATCAAAAGAATGAGACCTCTGTCTCCAAGCTTCAAGGGAGGACACAATTCTAATTCTGATAAATGCCAGTTAACAAATTTAGTTGATTTAATCTCATTTACTTTAAATAACTCTTTGAGCCCAGTATGGTGGTGGTGGTACAGGCTTGTAGTCCCAGAGGCTTGGGAGGCTAAGGCAGGAGAATAGTGAGTTGAAAGCCAGCCTCAGCAACCGCAAGGCACTAAGCAACTCAGTGTCATTCTGTCTCTAAATATAAAAATACAAAATAGGGCTGGGATTTTGGCTCAGTGGTCAAGTGCCCCTGAGTTCAATCTCCAGTACCCCCCAAAATAAATAAATAAAAATGAATAAACTAATAAATAACTCTTTGTACCTTTTATTTCTTTGAATCTTGGAGCCCCCTTTTCCCACCTCCTTTTAACACACCCAAAAGAGAATGGAACTAAGCTTTTCCTTCAGTAAAATAAATGCTTCATTTCTACCTGCTACATAAGATATTTTATAGAACATGTTGCCTTAAAATCTGACCTACTAATGACCCTGAACTGGACAGAATTTAAAATCTCCAAACAAAGGTACCATAGATTCAGGGCAGGGACATGCATGGATATAATTAAGAGCCAGAGGAGCTGAGCATAAAATTATGATATAGGATTGAAATAGTAAACACCTTGAAAGACACAGCTGGGTCCAATCAAGACACAAGACATTATCAAACTCACTTCTACAAAAGCCTTAATGTCCTTCTTCCCTGAACAATCAGGGGACAGATCTGAGTGTTTCTCTTGTTTCTTTATCAATTAACTCTTAATAAGGTGTTGTTGTTTTTTTTCCATACCACAAAACTTGGTGTCATAGACTTGGCTACTAAGTGCATTGGGCACCAATCATTTCCATGATTCTAGGGAAGTTTCATGCTACCTTTTTATTCCAAGGATGTTTATATAGTGAACAACCATGGAGTATTTTGTCCTCTCCTCACTCTTGCACTCTTGCATCCCAGAGCAATGAATAGGTTTGTTTACTGTCCTGTGTGACAAAGATAGTATCTTCCTCTAGACAAAGGTCAATTATATTTATTGACCCTTATAAAGGGTTTAATTTTTCTAAAGTGGTGGCTCTCCTCTATGACACAAACTATTGCAGGTACAAGTATTTTCTAATCCAGTTGCATCACTGTGGGAGTTGAAGCTCAGGCAACTGCCACAAATGCCCATACTCTAGCCACTGCTTTTGCTCTTTGTTTCTGATCCAGAAGTCTTATCTCTTCTTTCAACATCCGTAAAGCTGGGCCAAATTAAATCATTAGCTTTCCAATTAGGGTAAATTTCCCAGCCTTTGACAGTTTTGATAGAGAATATTATTGATGAATAATAAAATGATTCATTAAATTTTCACTAAATATACACTTGATATTTCAGATTCAAAGATTAATTCTGAGCATGAAGAAATACATTCCAATTTGACATTAGGAACTTCAAAGAGAGCTTGTATAAAATTTACCAAAATCCTTATGGTAAGAGATGTCCACCATTAATTTAATTTTTGTTTGTTTTTCACATGCTGAGGATGGAAACCAGGGTCTTACACATGAAGGCAAGTGCTCTACCTAGATTAAGATACACACACACACACACACACACACACACACACACATATATATATATATATATATATGTATATATCCATTATATGTAAAACCCGTATTTAGCAGTTAAAAATATAAAAATTTCTTCCTTAAAGAAATTTTGATGTGACATCAATTAAGGTTAAGGCAGAGGAAATAAAGTCCTTAAAAGAGAAAAGGACTGAAACTAGGAAAGTGTAGTAGAAAGTGAGAAGCAATGATATATATTTTTTTTTTAAAAAAAGGCTGCTGGTGTTCAGCAGGGTCAAATACTGCAGAAAGTACGATTAGCATAATAACTCTAAGGAGGCCAATGAGTTTGGCAATTAGGAGGTCATTGATGACATTTAATCTTACCAGTTCCCCACATAAGTCAGCTAATGAAGACAAAGCTATCTGCCCCCCTAGTGTATCATAATATCAGCCCTACGATGAATGACATTATCCACAGGGTAACACTTAATGATGAATAGTATTGTGATTAAATTGCTATAGAATACCAATGGGAATGTTCATTGCAACCCTTTAAATACCAACAGCACGATTAATACTCGAGAACAGACATGAAAGAAATAGATAGTGGTTTGCCACTTATATCACTGTCAAACTTTATGTCACCATTGAGGGCTTATTGATGTAAAAATGAAGTGCATTTATTCACATAGAGTTAGTTCTGCTTTATAAGGAATAAGAAATTATTAAAATGGGGTTATGCCAAAAGAAAAAAAAATGGAAATGTTTTTAATATGCCCATGTCTTTGCTAATCTATAATTGCTAAGGCTATTGTTTCTAAAATATGGAATATTTTTGACAAAGAACTATAATGAAAATTGTCAGGTGGCAAGCATACTTTAAGAAAGGTCACCTTTTTTGATTCCTTAAAAGAGAATATCTTATTATATGGATATTCTGTGTTAAAAAATTTATATCTATGTAATTAAGGGTACTCTGCTATTGCATTATGAAAAAGTAATATTTTTCAAAAACTTTGTACATTTCTAGATTTCACGAACTTCCTTGTATTTAATTTTATTCCTTGTTAAGAATAACATTTAAGTGCTGAGTTTAGCACTTGAAGTAAATTGGTAACACTTATTCTAGTTGGTTAAAATTTGCTTTAGATTGCCAAAGGGGGCTGTGTATATGTGTGTTTGTGTGTGTGTATTTAGATGGAGGTTGACAATCTTTATTTCACACAGGTCTATTTCAGTGAATTTTCTCAGAGCATATTCATAAGGACAGAAGCTAATTTTCTCCTGTTCATGTGGGGGGTTCTCTGTGTTGCATCAGTCCTCAGGTTTATCAAAAGAAGAGTAGTATGGAAACTAGGTCTCCAATATCTAGAAATTAAACATTTATAAGAAATGGGTGGCATCTCAGTTGCAATAATTAGCATGTTTTATATTTTTAAATAGTAGATAACTAAGAATTTTGTTGTTTATCTTCCACTAATAAGACATTTTCTTTTCCTTTTCTAACCATGGTCTTCTGAAAATGAAGACTACATATATAATTTTTCAGAAATGAAGTTAGTTTAAATTTTTCAAGATATGGACAAACATTTGACAAATTATTATGTTTTCCATTTTTGTACAATGTTTTGAATTTCCACTGAAATATTAGAGGGGGGTTAATAGAAATTTCCAGGTTCATCTTGTCAAACACTATTCCAAATAATTCAAAACCATGACTACTTAATTTATCATACTACCTAACAATCCCATTCTTAGGTAAATATTCAAGCATAATAAAAATATATGTCCCTTTACAACCTTGCTTCCAAGTATTCATACCAGGATGATTCATAACAATCTGCCTGTAGAAACTACTGAAGTGTTGATTAACTATTGAATAGATAAACAAATGTGTTACACACATAGATTAGAACATTATAAAACAAAGTATTGATTCATGTTCTACATGGACAAACCTCAAAAACAGTATGGTAAATTAAAGAAACCAGAGGCAAAAGATCAGATATTGCATGTGGTTTTATTTATGCAAAATCTCTGAACAGGAAAATCTGTAGACAGAGTAGATTAGATTTTCGCTTACTACACAGTGAGGGTGGAAACAGAACATTCCTGCACATGAGCATGAGGATAATAGAAATCAAAATATAAAATTGTATCATGGTAATGATTATAATATGCTGTATGCATATTTACTAATAATCCTCAAACTATAAATTTCAAGTTGTGTTAATTTTATGTTGTATATTATACCATAATAAACCTGTCAAAATATTCACAAATTATTTTAAAAAAAGCTTACATGATAAAAAATTAAACCGTGAAAAACAATATCAAGGACAATATTATTTTACATACATTCTTATATTAGAAGTAGATATTTCCCTGTGAGCAAATCTTATCATCAAGTAGGGTGTGATATCTTTCAGAACAGAGACAATTTGGTATAATTTATTTTCTGGCCTGCCTTGTGCGAGTTTTTTTTTTTTTTCACATGATAGTTTCACAGGCTGGCTTCTTACTATTTATGGTATGATGGGATGAGCAAGATAAACTAATAGAATTTTTAAATTGGCCTCAAGAAATAGAAAATTGAACCAGATTTGTAAAACTGAGCTATAGTTTGAATGTGCCCTCCAAAAGCCCAGATGTTAGAACCTTACCTCCTAATTCAGCACTGTTGGGTGGTGAGGTCAAAGGGAGGCATTTAGATCATGAGGGCTCAACCCTCATGAATGAATTAATGCCATTCTCTCAGGATTGAGTTGGTATTTTTGGGAAGTGGATTTGTTCTCACAAATATGGGTTTTTATGAAAGCAATTTTACTTTCCTTGTCTCTTTCTTACCTTCTGGCATGTTGTGAAACAGCAAGAAGACCCTCTTAAAAAGCCAAGCTGATGTGTACCATGTCCTTGGGTTGCCTAGTCTCTAGAATTGTGAGCCAAATAAACTTCCTTTCTTTATAAATTATGCAGTATGTGATATTTTGTTATAACCATAGAAAATGTATGAAGATAAACACAAATCATGACTTAGGCCAAAATTGTAGGGATAGAGATGTGACATCTTAATTCTATTTAAATCTAAAGACTTATGGGGCTAAGTATAGAGTTATAGGATGGGAGTTAATTTTTTTTCTCAAATTTTAAGATAAACCCAGTGATGATGTGTTTTAACTTTCCAACTATAAGAAAAACCCAAGGAAGTGGGAGGAAGGATAAATAATGCATACACTCTTCACGACTGCTTATGATTATCAAGCACTGATTCTATGTATGAAGTCCTGAGAATTTAATTAAGAAGTCGTCACCCAGTATTCAAAAATCAGTCCTGACCCTTGAGAACTTGAGACTGACTGGAACCCCATAAATAGGAGTATAGTTTAAGTAACAGAGTATTTTGATAAAAGGGATTCAAATCCCACCTCTATTCTTATAGACCTTGTGATTCTGAAAAAGATATTTAGTTTCCAAGGCCTAAATTTCCTCAAATATAAGTGGATTTGATAATACCAGACTTATTTGCCTAATCTAAAGTACTTATAAGAGTAAGTGACAAAAGATAGACATAAGTCTGTGCTTGAAGAAGAAAGCAGAAAAGCAGTTACCAGGAAGCTGGATAAAATATTATCACAGCCTCATTAGAGGATTGAGTAAACATTTCTCATAATCATGATGTTTTCAGCCTTAGGTCCTATACTATGAATGAGGCAGTGATGCTGAATGGGTGATAATTTGCCTCCAAATTAAAAGGTCATATAGGGTAGTGAGAGGGATTAAAACTCAAATCTGGAAATTACATACTTAGAAACCAGATTTATTCATAATTGTCAAAACTTGGAAGTAATCAAGATGTAACCTTTGATAAGTGAATGGTTAAAACGAACTGTGGTACATCCATACAATGGAATGTTTTCATCACTAAAAATAAATGCGCTATCAAGTCAAGAAAAAATATCAAATAAAACACATTTTACTAAGTGAAACATGAAACATGCCAGTCAGAATAGATGACTTACTATTTGACTCCAACTATATATAACATTATGAAAAAGGCAACTATGGAGACACAAAAACCATTAGCAATTGCCAGAGTTTTGAGGAGAAAGGGTTATAAGGGCAAAGTATATATTTTAAGGCAGTGAAACAATTTTGCATAATAATATCATCATAAATACATGTCATTATACTTTTTTCAAAACTTATGACATTTACAACTCCCAGAGTGAACCTAATTGTAAACTATGGACAATTGTTTATTAAGTAATATTGTGATTATAAATTAAATGATATTGATATGAAAATGCAGGTCATTAATTGTAAGAAATATATCACTTCAGCATGAGATGTTGATGGGGAGAAGCTGTACATACAGAGGAGGACAAAGAAGAATGTGGGAGCTGTCTGTACCTTCCTCTCCTGCTATAAAAGTAGAACTGTGGGCATGGTCGCTTACACCTATAATTCCAGCCACTTGGCAGGGTGTAGCAGAATAATTGCAAGTACAAGGGCAGCCTCAACAACTTAGTGAGACCCTCAACAATTTAATAAGACTTCATTTCAAGAAAAAAAAAAAAGATACTGGGACTTAGCTCAGTGAAAAAGTACCTGTGGTTTCAACTCCTAATGCATCATCATCAGAATAATAATAAGCAAAATCCCAATCTTCTCAAAATGGAGAATCTTATGGACTCATTTATATGCATATCTCCAACTCACTATTGTTATTGTTTGCTTCTCTAAGAAAAACTGCAGGCCTGTACAAGACTGTATGCTGTCTCTGCCTATATACCATTTAATGCCAGGATCCCATGCCACTTCTGTTTGAATCCTTTAGAATAAATCTTGATGTATACATTAAAAGGTGATTTTTTTTACATATTAAATCTTCTCTATGATATAATAAATCCTCCAAGGAGATTTTCTCTACTACCCAAAGATATCCATGACTCATCTCTAAAATCTGTGAAAAAAAATTATTTTTCAGAAAAAAAAGGGAGAATTTGCCAAGGTGATTTAAGAATCTTAAGATAGAAATCTTAGATTAAATGGGTGGGCCCTAAATGTAATCATATGTATCCTTCTAAGAGAGGCAAAGGTAGAGATCACACATACACACACACACACACACACACACACACACATACACGGGGAAGAAAGAGATGGAAAGATGCAACAGAGGGAAATTTGAAGTACTAGCTATAAAGCTTAGAATAATGTGCCATAAGCCAAGGACTGTAGCAACCATCAGCAACTGGAAGTGGCACAGTCTTCCCAACAGCTTGATTTCAGTCCAGTAACACAAATTTTGGACTTCTGGACATCAGGACTGTGAGAGAATAAATGTTTTTTTGTTATGCTAATGAGTTTATTGTCATTTGTTACAGCAACAACAGGAAACTAATACAGCTCCCTAAATTGTTTTGGGAAAAAAAAATGCTATGAAACTAATGAAGCACTGAGCTGATCTCTTTCATTTATTCCCATTTTTTTTTCTTATTGCTCAGTCACAGGGATTGTATTCTTTTAGTAAAAGGATTCCAAAATAGTATAGATTGACTTTGAATAAATTTATCTCAGTTCTTTACTGCATTGGTTTTAAGCCATACTAATATCCTGTAGTAACGCTCTCTGTGTGTAGGGGTGTGTGTGTGTGTGTGTGTGTGTGTGTGTGTGTGTGTGCTGAGAGCCACGGCTGAGTCTGTATGGCCCCTGGCATTTTGCCAACAGTATTGATTGACAGGCGCCTCTGCCTGTCCGCCTCTGCCGCAACTTTTGAGTTCTCGCACTATTTTGGAGTTCTCGTGGGGATTTCCGGGGATTCCCCGAGAGTTCCCATTGGTTGGGGAAGTGCAGGAGGAGGGATTTCCGGGAGAGATAGTTCGGGCTGGGGGTTCCTGGACAAGCCTCCTGGCGTGTTCGGGAGGATTCCCCGGGAGCTGTGTGAAGTGTTTTCCTGCAGTTTAAAAATAAAGTTTGTTCCTGCTTCAGTGGCTCCTGATTTGTGCCCAGCCAGACTGCGGCATGTGTGTGCATTGCTTCTTATCCTGCTAGATCAACATAGGGCTGAAGTGTGTGTGCATAGAAGATGAAATGTATGCACAGTACAAAAATGGCCTTGCTAAAGAAGTCATTTCTGTGTACATGTGCTCTATAATGAGCATTTCCTCTCATTTATTTGAGAAGAGTAATAGAGACATTCCTTTTACCCCTTGGGCATTTTTTTTTTCAGTCAACTAAATCAAATCCTACTCATCTCTCCTAGTCTTTCAATTGTTTTTATTGCTTGATTTACTTCTTTCTCCAATTTATTTTTTGCCCATTTAAAATTGGAAAATTAACCAGTGAATTTAGCCTGTGTTAGTGTTTTGCCTGCATCATTCAAATGAGGCAAATAGGTTGTCTAATATCACTGGGGATTTCTTTATTTTTTTTTGTTTGATCAGTAGTAAGACTTGATTTTTAAATAATCAAAATAGCACATAATCCACCAAATGCTACTCTTATAAGTAGTTATATCAGATAAAATATTCTTTCTGATGATGGTCTATTTCTCAAAACAATTTTGTGTCCTTTGCAGCAACTGCCTTCAGAGTCGATTTTCAGGTTAAATAATAAAATGAGAATCTCCTTATTTTCTTATTGCTCATTCACAGTTCATGTTACTTTGGACAAGAACAATAAAACGTCAATTTATCAACCATGAATTTTTGTGCTTTTATAAAAATTTAATTTTATTTTAGATATTTCTATTTATATTATTTGAGGATATTTGAAACAATAATTTCATGTTGAAATGATTTAATGTTTTTTAAATATTTTTTTTTTAGTTGTAGATAGACACCATACCTTTATTTATTTATTTTTATGTGGTGCTGAGAATCAAACCTAGTATCTCACGCATGTTAGGCAAGAGCTCTACCACTGAGCTCTACACCTATCAGAAAATAATTTAATCTTTTTTTTCTGATAATAGTTAAACAGAAACTGTACTTTTTTCCTTAGACGCAGGCAAGACAGCTTCAGGTTTTGGAGAGGCATTAGGGAAATTTCCCAAGATCCCATTAGGTTCCTGGAACAAGCTATGTGCACTGTGTCAGGTCGATGGTGGTGACTTAGGAACAAAGCGCAGCCCAGCACCCAGGAAAGAAATATCAATCAGGCACCTTTGGAACCATCTGTCAATCATCAGGGTCTCCTGGCCAATCCTGGATCTCAGCCAGTTCCCCTGACCAACTTCAGTGGGACAAAGGACTCTAAAGACCTCTTTTGCTGTCCCAAGCCTTTCCTTCCTGCCCTAAGCCCTATAAAGTTCCAATCTAGTTGAGCCCCCACGCAGTTTCTCCTCAGATCCTCTTCCTATCTGCTCTGTCCATCTGGTAGAGTTCTGCCCGGGAGTGGAATCTCAGTAAAGCCTCCTTCAGCAGCCTTTTAAAATCTGCCTCCTTTTGGTTGCCACCGTTGCCTGACCTTACACATTTTATTCTGGATTGGGTGCTCTGAATAATTACTGGGTGTGCACATCCAACTTTGTCTTTCCCCTTGAGGGCTTTCTCTACTTAACTATTCCTTTCTCTTGTTCTTGACCTTCAGGGAATTGGCAGTCATGAGCTGGTACCCAATCTCAGATGCTCAGGTTCTGGTAAATATGAGTAGCAAATGGCTGATGTGTGATTGGGGCACCAGAGTAGTGTTGACCCTCTGACTCTGGGTGACAATAGTTACTTTGGAAGCAGGGCCAACCCTGTGCTCTGGGCTGATTCTGTATGTGTCAGGCATATTTCAGGCTTTCACCCAACCCTCTTTTGCCTACACTGCCTGCATGTCACAGTGCTGAGATCAGCCACCTCCTCCTCAGGATGTTCTCACAAGTCAAGCCATTGCTCGCTTCATGGTCGAGCCTGCCCCCTCCACTCTGGCAGTGTATGAAAATCTGAGGGTCTCCCACATTAGGTTGGAGATAGGAAATGAGTAAAGAATGGTGTATTTGACAATGAAACACATAAAAAGATTGTTCCAAGATTGCTCTAGAACTGAAAAGGAAGGAACAGTGCCAGAATCATCTCTTTCTGTAAATCAATATAAATTTTCATGAGACTATAAATTTTATAAAAGCTTGTATAATAAAATTATTTTCTAGACAAAAGTTCTATGGAAAATAAACATTTTAGTACATCACTGCATGTTTCACAGAGAACCCTATAATAATACTACTATTATATTATATTAGAATATATTATAACCATAATGTATCAGATACACATGATACTATTATTTATTCATTAAATACATAATATTGAGTTTGAACTAAGTGCCAGAAACAGCTTGTTGGTGATAATAAAAAAAATTGTATCTTATAGTAACATCATCTCTGAGGAAGTAGCATTTAAACCTAGGTCTCAGTGAGGCAAAGAGTTAGCTATGCAAACATTGAAAAAATATGTTAGGCATAGGAGCAGAAAGTACAAAGCTCCAGAGGCTAGAACCAGATGGCATGTAATTAGATGTGAAATACTTTTTGGTCTAAATATCAACAGATTACATCAAGCTAGACCACCATAGTGAAAATCATTTTTTTTCCCTGAGTATGATGGGGAACCTTAGAATATGGTGAACAGAACATTTCAGGATCTGATTTATATTTTCAAATAACAACTATTGTACTTAAATATAAATACTGTCATGGAAAAGAAGGGGAGCAAAGTGACTATTTGCAATGATCAAGGTGATATATTGATGTTGACCTTGTAAATCCTAAGGCATGGATCACCAGTACAGTTGTCAGGAATTGTTGATAAGCTGGACGTGGAATGAAAGAGACAAACAAGGAAGTAGGAATGTCTTCTACGGTTTTCTCTGAAATGGTTGAGAGAATGGTGTAGAAGTATAAAACTTGCCAAAAGAGGGGACTTATGCTGGGAGTGAGACAACACCCAACAGTAATGCCCTGGAGATAATAAATTAATCCAGACATGATCTTTCAAGTAGGGATGAGAACTGAGCAGTTTCATTAAAAAATTTGAAGTTAAATTAAAAATGAATGCAGTGAGCATATATTTTAGAATCATTAAATAGATGAGATTAAAGACCATAGGATGGGGTGCTATCAGCTTGGAAGTGAATGTAAGAGGAACAATGAATGAATAATATAATGCATTATTCATTATAATATAATGTATAATGAAATAATATAATGTATAAGTCAGCTTTTCCTCACTGTTATCCAGATACCTAACCAGAACAACTTAAAGGAGGAAGTTTATTGGGGCCTCATGGTATCAGAGGTATCCAATTGACGCCATTGCTCTGGGACAAAAGTGAGGCAGAGCAGTATAGTGGAAGTCCATGGCAGAGGTAAGATGTTATGATGGCCAAGAAGCACAAAGAAAGAGAGAGTGCCAGGGATAAAATATAAATCCCAAGGACATGCCCCTAGTTTTCTACTTCTTCCTGTAATACCCCACATGCCTACAGTTACCACCCAGTTCATCCATTTCTTCTCAATCCCTGCTATGGTTTAGATACGAGGTGGAAACCAAAAGCTCATGTAAGACAATGCAAGAAAGATTAGATGTGAAATGATTTGGCTATGAGTGCCTTCACCTAATCAGTACATTAATCCCCTTTCCCTCTGCTTCTCTAGTGTTCCTCCCTCCTTCCCTCCCTCTCCCCCCCCCTCCTTCTCAGTGATCAAGTCCTGATCTTATCTCCTCCTCTACACTCTTCTGCTATGATATTCTCCTCACCTCTAGCCCGGAGCAATGAAGTTGGCCATTTATGGACTGAGATCTCTGAAGCCAAGTGAGCTGAATCATTTTTTTTCCCCCTCCTTTAAAATTGTTCTTCTCTGATCTTTTGGTCACAACAGTAAAAGGAGAGAACTAAAACTACCCCGTGTCTCTACTCCACTGATCTCCCTTCTATTTTTACGGGATATAACAGAAAACCCTTGGCTCATTTGACCTTTGACTTTCTGAGCATGGTTTATTTCATTTAGCATAATGTTCTCTAGTTCCATTCATTTACCAGAAAATGACATAATTTCATTCTTCTTTATGGCTGAATAAAACTCCAGGATGTACTGAAACCACATTTCCTTTACCCATTAATCTTTTGATGGGCAACCTGTCCATAACTTGGCTATTGTTAACTTTACTACCATAAACATTGATGTACCTATATCAATATAGTATGTTTGTTTTAGTTCTCTTGGATAAATACTAAGAGTGGGATAGCTGGATCGTATGTTTCTTTGCCTATTAATCTGAGAAAACTTCATACTACTTTTCAAGGTGTTGTTACTAATTTGCAGACCCACCAACAAAGTATAATTGCACCTTTCTCAGAAATGCTCTTTAGCATTTATTAGTATTTTTTGAATTATTGATGACTGCCATTTTAACTGAAGTGAGATGAAATCTCAATGTAGTTTTAATTTGCATTTCCCAGATTACTAGGAATATTGATTTTTTAAATATAGTTTTGCCATTTGTATTTCTTCATTTGAGATATGTTTGTTTGGTTCTTTTTTCCATTAATTGGTTAGATTATTTCTTTTCTTTTTATGGTGCTAAATGTTTTGAGTTCTTTATATTTTTTAGATGTTACACTTTATTGGAGAAGTAGTGGACAAATTTTTTTTCCCATTTTCTTATCACATTCTTGTCTCCTTTGCTGTGCAGAAGCTTTTATTTTGAGGAAACCCCACTTATTGATTCTTGGTTTTTAACTTCTTTATGGCTAGGGATTTTGTTGAGAAAATTGGTGCCTGTGCCAATATGTTGGCATGTTTAGCCTATGTTTTATTATAGCAGTTGTAGAGCTTCTGGTCTAATTCCTAGGTTTTTGTTCCACTTTGAGTTGATGTTTTTGTAGAGTGAAATAAAAAAAATATAGTTTCATACTTCTACCTATAGATAACCAGTTTTCCCAACACCATGTATTAAAAAGTCTATATTTTCTCTAACATAAGTTTTTGGTAGCACTGTCAATTATCAGTAGACTGTAATGTATGTGATTTTGTCTCTGTGTCTCCTATTCTATTTATGGATCTTCATGCATGTGTTGGTGCCTATAACATATTATTTCTGTGGCTAGAGCTCTGCAATATAATTAGAGATCAGGTATTGTAAGTGATGCCTCCAAATTTGCTTTTCTTGCTCAGTATTGCTTTTGGTTATTCTGAGTTTTGATTCTTCCCATATGAATTTTAGGTCTATTTTTTCTAGTTTTGTAAAGAATGCCATTGATCTTTGAGTAAGGATTGCACTGAATCTGTGTAATATTTTTGGTCATTTGATCACTTTTACAGTGTTAGTTCTGCCTATCTAAGAACATGGGATGTTTTTCACCTTTTACGGTCTTCAATTTTTTTTTTTCTCGAGTTTTTTTTTTTTTTTTTTTTTTTTATAGTTTTCATTGTAGATGTCTTTCACCTCATTGGTTAGATTTATTTCAACTTTTTTATGTTATTATGAATACAATAGTTTGTCTGATTTCTTTCTCAGCAAATTTTTTACTATAGTATAGTGAAGCTATATGTCAGTCTTGCATCCTATTGTTTTGATGAATTTGTCTTTTGGTGGAGTTTTTTGACTCTTCTAGATATAGGACCATATTATCAGCAAAATGAAAATTTAACTTCTTCTTTTCCTATTTGTATGACTTTAATTTTCTTTTCTTGCCTGATGGTTCTGGCTAGTTTCAAAAATTATATTGACTAGTAATGGTGAATGTAAATACCCTTGTCTTGTTCCTGATTTTAGAAGAAAAGCTTTCAGTTTTCAGTTTCTTTGGTGGCTCTGAGTTTATCATGTATAGTTTATAGTGTAAGATAAGTTTCTTTTATTGCCAGTTCTACTATTTTTTTTTAACATGAAGGAGTGCTAAATTTCGTCAAAGGATTTTTCCACATCTATTGTGATGATCATATGATTCTTGCCTTAATTCTATATATGCAGTGAATTACATTTATTAATTTTGATATGTTGAACCATACTTTCATCCCTAGGATTAAATCCACTTAGTCATGGTATAGTATCTACTTAGTTTGTTTTTGAATGTGGTCTGATAATATTTCATTAAGTAATTTTTCATCTATGTTCATGAGAAATATTTGTCTATATTTTTCTTTTCTTGATATGTCCTCATCTGATTTTGATATCAGGGTAATACTGACTTCATAGAATGAATTTGGAAGTATTCCCTCCCTTTTATATTTCATGTAATAATTTGAGGAGGATTGGCATTAGTTCTTCTTTAAAGGTCTGGTAGAACTCAGCTGAGAATCCATCTAGTCCTGTACTTTTTATTTTACAAGAATTATTAATTGCTGCTTCAATCTCATGACTTGAAGTTTGTATATGTGCCTATATTATTATGATTCAGTTTCAGTAAGTCATATGTGTCCAGAAATTTGTCAAGAACTTCTAGATTTTCCAGGTTATTGAAGTATAAATTTTCAAAGTAGTTCCTAATGATCCTCTGGATTTCAGAACGATCTGTTTAGTTTGGCTAAGAATTTATTAATCTTGTTTATGTTTTTTAAGAAACAGTTTTTCATTTCTTTGATTTTTTCTATTGATTTATTGATTTTGGTTCTGATCTTAATTATTCCCTTTCTTCTACTGATTTTAAAATTATTTTGTTTTTGCTGTTCTAGGACCTTAGTGTGTACTATTAGATTATTATTTGGAATTGTTCTGGTATTTTTTTTTTTGTTGTTGTTGTTAATTTGTTTGTTTTGGTAGGCATTGAACGCTATAAACTTTCATCTTAGACCTGTTTTGATGCCGTTGCAATGATTTTGATATTTTTTGTCTCTAGTCTCATTTATTTAGGAATTTTAAATTCCTATCCTGATATTTTTCCTTGACACTTTTCTTATTTAAAATTGCTATTACTTAATTTTACATAGGTTAAAAATGTTTCTATTTTTATCTTGTTATTGGTTTCTAATTTCATTTCAATATGATTTTATAGGATGCAAAGAAATATCCCTAAATATTGTATTTGCTAAGACTTGCTATGTATCCTAAAATATGGTCAATTTTAGAGATGTTTCTTGTGCAGCTAAAAAGAGTTGGAAACTCACTTGTTGATTAATGAAATATCACAAATGCTATATATGTCTGTTAGGGCCATTTAATTAACAATAATTTTTCTTTCAGAAAAGTGTTTTCTTGATGTCAGATGGCCTACACATTGATGACATGTTGTGAAATTTCCAAAACTATGGCATTAGAATCTATTTAATTTTTATATTGAGAAGGGTTTGTTTTATGTATTTAAGTACAATTAAATTGGGGCATAAATATTTAAAATAATTATATGTTGTTTTTAAATGATTCTCTTAAAGAGTGTGAAATGACATTCTTTCTTTCTTTGATTAATTTTGACTTGAAGTTTACCTTGTCATATATGAGAGTGGTTACTCCTGCTTGTTTTCAATCTCAATTTGCATTTTCACTTTTTCACCTTCAGTCAGTGGATGTTGTTTCTTAAATTATTTTTTTATTTATATTGACAGTGGAATGAAATACGATTCTTATTACACATACAGAGCACAATTTTCATATTTCTGGTTGTATACAATGTATATTCACACCAATTTGTGTTTTCATACATGTACTTTGAATAATGATATTCGTCACATTCCACCATCATTTCTAATCCGATACAGGTCCCTTCCCTTCCTACCCCTGTGCCCTATTTAAAGTTTGTCTATTCTTCCCATGCTCTCTCTCCATACCCCACTAAAAGTCAACCTCCTTATATCAGAGAAAACATTTGGCATTTGCTTTTTTGAGATTGGCTAACTTCACTTAGCATTATCTTCTCTAACCTGAAAATGCCATGATTTTATTCTCTTTTATTCCTGAGTAATATTCCATTGTGTATATATGCCACATTCTTTTTATCCATTCATCTGTTGAAGGGCATCTAGGTTGATTCCACAGTTAGCTACTATGAATTGTGCTGCTATAAACATTGATATGGCTGTGTCCCTGTAGTATGCTGATTTAAGTCCTTTGGTTACAGACTGAAGAGAGGGATAGCTAGGTCAAATGGTGGTTCCATTCCCAGTTTTTCAAGGAATCTCCATACTGCTCTCCATATGGGCTGCACAAATTTATAGCCCCACCAGCCATGTATGAGTGCACCTTTTCCCCCACACCCTCTCCAACACTTATTGTTATTTGTCTTCATAATAGCTGCCATCCTGACTGGAGTGAGATAAAATCTTAGAGTAGTTTTAATTTGCATTTCTCTAATTGCTAGTGATGATGAACATTTTTTCATATATTTGTTGATTGATTTTATATCAACTTTTGGGAAATGTCTGTTCAGGTCCTTGGCCCATTATTGATTGGGTTATTTATGTTTTTTTGGTGCTTAGTGTTTTGAGTTTTTTATATATCTTAGAAATTAGTGTTCTATCTGATTTTTGAGGGGTAAAAATTTGCTCCCAAAATGTAGGCTCTCTATTCACCTAACATATTGTTTCTTTTGCTGAGAAGAAACTTTTTAATTTGAGTCCATCTCATTTATTGATTCTTGGTTTTAATTTTTGAAACAGAGGAATCTTATAAATTGGGATCTAATCCCATATTATGAAGTTAGGGCCTACTTTTTCTTCCATTAGACACAGGATCTCTGGTTTTATTCCTAGATTCTTCATCCATTTTGAGTTGAGTTTTGTGCATGGTGAGAGATAGGGCTTTAATTTGTTGCATATGGATTTCTAGTTTTTCCAGCATCATTTGTTGAAGAGGCTATCTTTTCTCCAATGCATGTTTTTGATGCCTTTATCTAATATAAGGTAATTGTAATTTTTTGGGTTTGTCTCTATCACCTCTATTTTGTACCATTAGTATACTAGTCTGTTTTGGTGCCAATACCATGCTGTTTTTGTTACTATTGGTCTGTAGTATAGTTTAAGGTCTGGTATAGTGATGCCACCTGCTTCACTCTTCCTGCTAAGGATTGCTTTAGCCATTCTGGGTCTCGTACTATTCCAGATGAATGTCATTATGCTTTTTCTATTTCTATGAGGAATGTCATTGGGTTTTTGATCAGAATTGCATTAAATCTGTATAGTGTTTTTGGAAATATGGTTATTCTAATGACATTAATTCTGCCTATCCAATAGCTAGATAGATATTTCATCTTCTAAGGTCTTCTTTGACTTCTTTCTTTAAGGTTCTGTAATTTTCATTATATAGATGTTTTACCTCTTTCAATGATTCCCAGGTATTTTTAAGGCTATAGTAAATGGAGTAGTTTTCATCACTTCCATTTCAGAGAATTTGTCAGTGATATACACAAATGCATTTTGTTTATGGGTATTAATTTTATATCATGATACTATGTTGAATTCATTTACTAGTTTTAGAAGTTTTCTGGTGGAACTTTTAGGATCTTCTAGGTATAAAATCATATCATCAACCAATAGTGCCAATTTAAGTTTTTCTTTTTCCTATGTTTATCCTTTTAATTTCTTTTGTTTGTCTAATTTCTCTGGCCAGTGAAGATCTATGTTAAATAGAAGTGGTGAAAGAGGGAATCCCTGTCTTATTCCAGTTTTTAGAGGGAATGCTTTCAATTTTTCTCCATTTAGAATGATGTTGGCCTGGAACTTAGCATAGACAGCCTTTATGATGTTGAGATATGTTCCTGTTATCCCTAATTTTCCTGCTATATTTGGTCAAATGCTTTTTCTGTATCTATTGAGATGATCATATGATTTTTATCTTAAAGTCTATTGATGTAATTGAATTACATTTATTTATTTCCATATGTTGAAACAACCTTGCATCCTTAGGATGAATCCCACTAGATCATGATACATGATCTTTTTGATATGTTTTTGTATTTGATTTGCCAGAATTTTTGAGAATTTCTGCATCTAAGTTCATTACAGAAATTGGTTTGAAGTTTTCTTTTTTTTTTTTTTTTTTGATATGCCTTTGCCTGGTTTTGGAATCAGGGTGATATTGGCTTCATAAAATGAGTTTGGAAGTACTGCCTCTTTTTCTATTTCCTGAAACAAATTGAAGAGATTGGTATTAGCTCTTCTTTAAATGTGTTGTAGAACTTGGCTGTTTCCATCTGGTCCTGGACTTTCTTTGGTTTGTAGACTTTTGATGGTGTTTGCTATTTTGTCACTTGAAGTTGATCTGTTTAAAATGTGTATATCATCCTGATTCAACCTAGGCAAATTATATGACTCTAGAAATATGTCAATGCCTTCAATATTTTTTATTTTATTGGGTTGCAAGTTTTCAAAATAATTTCTAATTATCTTTTGTATTTCTGTAGTGTCTGTTGTGATATTTCCTTTTTCATCACGTATTTTATTATTTTGAGTTTTGTCTCTCCTCTTTGTTAGCATGGCTAACAGTCTGTCAATTTTAAAATTTTTTCAAAGAAACAACTTTTTGTTCTGTCAATTTTTTAAATTGTTTCTTTTGTTTTGACTTCATTGATTTCAGCTCTGATTTTAATTATTTCCTGTCTTCTACAGCTTTTAGTATTGATTTGTTCTTCTTTTTCTAGGGGTTTGAGATGTAATGTTAAGTCATTTATTTGTTGACTTTTTCTTCTTTTAAGGAATGCAATGAACTTTCTTCTTAGAACTGCTTTCCTAGTATCCCAGAGATTTCAATATGTTGTATCTGTAATTTGATATTGAACCAATATCATTATTCACCTCTAAGAATTTTTTTAACCTCTTTCTTGATGTCTTCTGCAACCCAGTGTTTATTTGGTAGCATATTATTTAGACTCCATGTCTTGGAGTGAATTTTATATCTTATTTTATCATTGATTTCTAATTTCATTCCATTATTATCTGATAGAATGCAGGGTAGTACCTATACCTTTTTATATTTGCTAAGAATTGCTTTGTGGCATAATATATGGTCTGTTTTAGAGAAGGATCCATGTGCTGCTGAGAAGAAAGTCTATTCCCTCATTGAAGGATGAACTTGAGAATAGTTTGTTTGATGAATGTAGATGCTCCACTATTTGGGACATATATATATATATTCATAATTGTTAAGTCTTGTTGGTGTGGTTCCCTTGAATAGTATGTGGTGTCTATCTTTACTCGTTTTGGTTGACTTTAACTTGAAGTCCACTTTATTTGATATGAGGATAGCAACACCTGCTTGCTTCTGCAGTTTATGTGGGTGGTATGATTTTCCCCAACCCTTCACCTTCAGTCTGTTGATGTATTTTCCTATGAGATTAGTCTCTTGGAGGCAGCATATTGTTGAGTCTTTTTTCTTGATTCAATCTGCTAGTCTATGTCTTTTGATTGGTGAGTTTAGGCCATTAATATTCAGGGTTATTATTGAGACATGATTTGTGTTCCCAGCCATTTTTGTTTATTTTTAATATTTAATGTGACTTGGTTTCTCCTCTGATTAGATTTTCCTTTAGTGTAATACATCCCTCTGCTGATTTTCATCATTGTTTTTCATTTCCTCTTCTTGGAATATTTTGCTGAGGATGTTCTGTAGTGGAGGTATTCTTGTTGTAAATTCTTTTAACTTTTGTTTATCATGGCAGATTTTTATTTCATCATCAAATCTAAAGCTTAGTTTTGCTGGATATAAGATTCTTGGTTGGCATCCATTTTCTTTCAGAGCTTGGTATATGTTCTTCCATGATCTCCTGGCTTCTAGGGCGTGGGTTGAAAAATCTGCTGAGATACCAATTGGTCTCCCTCTATATGGGATCTGATACCTCTCCCTTGTGGCTTTTAAGATTCTATCCTCATTGTGTATGCTAGGCAATTTCATTATAATGTGCCTTGGTGTAGATCTGTTGTACTTTTGTACATTTAGTGTCCTGTAAGCCTCTTGTATTTGGTTTTCCAATTTGTTCTTCATGCTTGGGAAATTTTCTGATATTATCTCATTGAAGAGATTATGCATTTGTTTGGTTTGAAACTGTGTTCTTTCCTCTTTCCCAATAACACTTAGATTGGTCTTTTGATGCTGTCCCATAATTCTTGGATGTTCTGTTCATGGTTTCTTATTCTCTTCATTATGTGATCAATTTTATTTTATAGATTATATACTTTGTCTTCATTATCTGATGTTCTTTCTTCTAAGTGATCTATTCTGTTGATTACACTTTCTATAGAGTTTTTTAAATTTGGTTTATTGTATCCTTCATTTCAAGGATTTCTGACTTTTTTTTTTATTCAGAGTCTCTATTTCTCTCTTGAAGTAATCTTTTGCTACCTGTGTTTGCTCTCTTATCTCTTTGTTGGAGTGATCAATTTTTGCCTATATGTGCTCATTTAGGTCATTCTTTAATTCACAGATCATTTTAATTATGAACCTTCTGAACTCCATCTGATATTTTATTGACTTTGCTGTCCATGGGTTCTGTTACTATAGTATCCTGGTTTGTTTGAGGCAATTTCCTCCCTTGTTTTTTCATGTCGTCTATGTGTCTTCCTTTCATGTAGTGTGGATCTGATATATTACAATTTCTTCCCTATATTCTTGTAGTACCCATACAGATTGTCTGTACTTCTTCTTAATGTTGTGCTTCCAGACCCTGCTGGTGTCCCTCAATGTATGCTACTGCATCTAAAGTTGGTGGCAGCCAAGGTAACCCCAGATAATAGTTGAGGTGCTCTAAGATGGAAGCAGTGTCTTACAAAGATGGGGCTGAAAGAATGGATTTCACACTCTCTTTGGGATGACTTCTCTGAGATACAGCTGCTTCTAGGCCCTGTCTACTGTCAAAAAGTTAGGGGCTACTGCATGAGGAAGGCTATGGCAATGACTGCTGTGTCCCAAGATGGAAGTGGGTTTAGGCTTAGGTCCCAGATGGGGGAGGTGATCTCAGACCTACCTTAGACCTGGGTCTGTACAAGTTGGATGTAGGCAGATTTGGGCTGGGCCTGGGCTCTCTCAGTAGTCTACTGGTCAGAAGAGGCAGTCCTGTGCAGAGGCTGGTCTCAGGTGGGTGTCTCCCCTGCTGGTAAAGGGGTGGACCCGGGCCTACTGTGAGCCTGGGTCCAGCACAGTCTGGTGTGGGCAAATCTGGGCTGGGCCTAGTCAGTGGATGTTTTTGCTTATAGGATGAATCTCTTCTAAGCAACATGTATTTATGTCTTATTCTTTGGTTCATTCTGCCAATTCCTGTCTTTTGATTAGAGAGGACATATGATATTCATTCTGTCTTATTTTAAGGGATAATTTTATTTTCTAGTATTTTGATTTATTGCTAATGCATAATTCATATTTGATTCTCCTTTAATTGACTATTCTTCTACTGACATTTATCCATATACTGGCTCTGACATTTTTATTTCATCTGCATGAAATATTTTGTTGAATATATTTTGTAATATAGGCTTAGTTTATGAATTCTTTTAGTTTCTGTTTATTATTTTATTATAGAAAGTTTTTATTTCAGCTTCAATTCTTAAGAATACTTTTTTGAGATATAACAATCTTGGCTGGAACCCATTTTCTTTCAGAGTTTGGTATATATTATTATAATTCCTCCTAGCCTTTGGGGTCTTGGGTAAGAAAGCATAAAAACGTCTAATTGGCTTGCCTCTAAATATGAACTGCCATTTTTCTTTTGTGGCTTTTAAAATTCTATCATTGCTCTGTAAGTTAGGCATTTATTATAATGCATTTTGGAGAGAATCATTTTTTGATCTTGTCTATTTGTGTTTCTAAATACCTCTGTATTGGAGTTTCCATTTCATCCTTAAGATTTGCAAAGTTTTCTGGTATTATTTCATTGAAAATGTTGTTCATTCCTAGTTCGTATCTCAGTGACTTCTTCTATGCCTATCAATTTTAGATATGGGTTCTTAATACTATTGTAGGTTTCCTGAATATTCTGTTCATGGTCTCTTAACATATTTACTTTATTGTCATCATTGTTTTCAATATATTGCATATATTATCATCAAGTTATGAGAATTTGACTTTCATGTGGTCAAATGTGTTGGTGAGACTTTCAACTGAATTTTTATTTTTATTTATTTAATTTTTATTTCCATCATTTCTGTTGTTTTTTTTCACCCAGAATCTCTTTATTAAAATTATTTTTTTACTTCCTGTATTTTCTTTCTTAGTGCATTCATTGGAGTTATTTGTGATATGCCATGTTTAGGGGAGAGATTTCTTATTGAGTTCTTGATTTAGATTTCATCAGGATTTCAGACCTTTAGAAAATGCTCACTCATCACTCTTTAATTTAACCTCTTATTTTCCCTGAATATGGAGGTAACGATCACACTAACATGACTCTCCAGCTGCCAAGCTTTGCAGCCAGACTGCCTGTCCCTGCTGAGAAGCATTAGTGGAGTGAAGAAGCATTGGAGTGTGCCTCATTGGGTAGGAGCATGAGCAGCAGGCCTTTGGCTCTGTGGAGCCTGCGTGGCAGGTATAGTTGGCCTAAGGCATTACAAGCCAAGGCACAACATCCTTTGGTGACCAGACCTTAGTACAGCACAGATGCCTACTTCAGAAACCTGCTCCATGCAGTACTGCAGCCTAGAACTTGAGAGCATAGACCATCCAATGACCTCAACCTCATACTTTCTGACCTGTGGTGAGAAAATGGAAGTAAGGCAGACCTGAAAGAAAATTGGGACTCAAGAGCTGACCAATAACATTTGTATATTTTCTCACTCTAATTAACATAAATTTGGACCAATGGCATTAGTACGTTTCCAAAACCTAGTTAGTATAGTTGATATTGAACCAATATCATTGTTGCTTTTTTTCAAATCCTAATTGACATTAGTTTCAACCAATAGCAGTGACCCAAATGCTACATTAACTCCTATATTGGCACACTCAGTGAAAAACTGCTATTGGGTCCCCTCTTGTGTTGCAAGAGTTATGTTACTTTTCTATTCTTCAATAAATCCTGCTCTCTCCCTCATTCTGATCTGTGGATTTCATTCTTTGAATTCTCTAAACAAAAACCCAGAAAAAATAAATTGACAAAATGGAGAAATTCTAGTCTCACCTGCCAACAGAAGTAGGGAATAGAGTTTTATATCAAAACTTTGGTTTTAGCATTAAATCACCTCTGATACAATTTTAGGTGGCCCCTTCCAATATTTGGTGTATCAACATATGTACCAAGTTTTAAATTTGATCAGAGGAGATGGTCCCTAATTTTGGATTAGCAGACAGCTTTTTGTCTCTTAGGAGACACAGTCTTATGTACCCTCCTTAGAAAAAGCTTTTCATACTCAGCACTGTCAAATTCAGTGAGGATTTACCCATGTGCAATTTGGAGTTTGTGCTATATGAAGGTCTAAAGTAGAAGTATTATAGAATGGCAGATGTGATGCTGGGTGGCCCATGCAGTGATGCAGATGGCTCTTCTGGAGTGAACAAGTTTCAGGTTAGTCTTATATCTGAGCACTGTGGACAGTGACTGGTGTCTATGGGATGCCCCTCTATTAGACTGTTTGTGAGGTGCACTGTTGTGTGTGAAGTTCTCCATTGGCTATTGATCTATGCATCTAAAAGAAAAGTGAATTAACTGACAACTATGGGACTCAGAGCTGTGGACCTTCCTAGAGGAGCTGGGTCACATGAATTACTTCCCTAGTTGCTATGGTTTTCTTACCATCTGGTGCTTAGTAGTCAGCCCAGAGACCCAAGTCTGCATGCTTGAAAAGTACTGTTTCTACTGGGTGCTGGGGCATAGGATGCAGGGCTTAGGGCTGTGGCTGACTGCTGTGGAATGCTGAGCATTGGCTCCCTTCTGTTGGGGCTTCTTTGTTGTAGCCCTATCTAGGCATAATCTGCAACTATGAGTACAGGCTATCTGTGGGCAGTCTGTGGCACAGAATCCTCCATCCTGGTTGTGGCAGATTACTAGGGCTTTACCTGTCACCATAATGAAGATAAGGTATCAGTTGGCCCATCTTTGCTTGAGCTCCTTGAGGAGGCAGTGGGGGTGTTGCGATGCGGTTAGCACTCCCCAGGAATGATTGGCTCTTGTATTAGCTCTATCTCACTCTCCTGGTCCATGGTAAAGAAGAGGGAGCTTCAGTAAACTTGGCTAGCAGTGAACCCTCTTTAAATTCTTCCTAATGGATTTCTGACACAATTCATTGTAGAAGTGTTCCCTATGGTTTTATTTGTTAGTATTTGTAGATGGGAAGAAGCTATGTTGATTTAATTTCTTCTTTAGAGGCTGATAAGTTGTGAACTCTAGAAAATGGCTGTCCTACCCATAGTTTGTGCTCAATTGCGGTTTCCTTTGCTGTCTTTTTAGCCTCTGTCCCATTTTAACTTGGTTTGTTTTGTTAACTATGCAAGATTAAAGTCTTTTCCTCTCCCTCTTTCTTTGTTATCCATTCCCACTGAACCCTCCTGATCAGGGTTAAGATCAAGGAATTCTTTCTTTATTTTCTTCTCTAGTAACCAAATTCCAAGTCCCTCCAAATCTTAAGCTGTCCAGTATTGAGTATTAGAGTGTTCACTCTGTCCCCCACCTTTCTGGTCAGCAGTCCTTTCACTACTTCATTTCTGAACTATGGAGGAGTCAAGTGTTGCTTCCTAGAGGTTTTTTTTTTTTTTTTTTCCATCTTCTAAGCTCTATTTCTAAAGTGCAACTTTTATATAGAGAACTTACTTTCAGTTGAAGACAAAGAAATGAGTAAAATAAAAGGTAACTAGATTATTAGCAAATGCATTATACATGAAATACACATGCACAGATGTAAGATAAAATATCTTAATTGTAACATATTTTCTTTGAACCCTGATCTAATCTTTAGAATGTTTGTTAATGTGGGGCCATTCAGAATGCAGTGTTGATATTAAAACACACCCTCCCAGCACAAGGCACAATATTAAAACAATAAATAAATTAGCAAAAAAACAATAGTTTGGACTCTCCAGTAAGAAATACTGGAATTAACATCTGAGACAAACGCAATGTGTGTGAAGAAAAAAATCCTTGTATCTTCTCTAGACCATTTTATATGGTCTAGCTAAGTATGTGGTATTAGTAAGTAACCTATAAATGGATATCTGAATCTTCTAAGGTTTGGTCTTTGAAGGAAAATAAATGAGTAATTTGTCAGCATTCAGGTATTATTTAAGAACTGGAGGTCATGAGCTTATTGATGCTAAGTGAAATAAGCCAGGATCAAAAAGGCAAATGCTGCATTACCTTACTTATATGTAGAATGTAAAGTGTCAAACACAAAAGCAGAGTTAGTAGAGGTGGTCTTGGAAGGAGGCACTGATGGGGAGAGGCAAGACATGTCAAAGGGTGTTGTGTTTTGGTTCAACAGGAGCAATAAGTTTCAGTGATCTATTCCATGGTAACTATTATTAATTACAATGCACTGTATATTTCAAATTTGGTAAAAGAATAGATTTTAAATAATGTTCTCACCATCAAGTAACTAGGTGACAGCAATGTTAATCACCTTCATTATTTTTATTTTTTATGGTGCTGAGGATTGAATTCAGAAAGGCTTTACCAATAAGCTATATCCCCTTTCCTTTTTATTCTTTATTATTTTTGAGATAGGGTCTCAATAAATTGCCCAAGCTGACCTTGAATTTGTATTCCTCATAAATTAGCCTCTCAAATCACTTGGATTACAGATATGTGCTGCTGTTCCTTGATAATTACCTTAATATAATAATACCACATATACATATAACATTACAATGAACTCCATAAAATATACAGTAGCTATTTGGTATTAAAATTTTTTAAAGTTAAAAAAAAAGAAGCCATAACTGAAAAAGCAAGCAAACAGAAAATAAATACGAAAAGATGAAATATCAAGAAAGTCAAAATAAGAGCATGTCAAGAATAAGTGTTCTCTGCTTCCGAGAGGGATGAAATATGGGAGTTTCTTACTTTGGCTTTAAGAAAAACAAAATTCATTTCATGAGGCTCAAGTCAAGAATCATTTTCTCTCTTCAAACTTGGAGCTCTCTCACTTGAACAAACTGAAAAGAAGCGAGGTTTTATTTAGCTGCCTTCTAGGGAGTTTGCATTACATAGACATTCTCTCACAAACAGGATATGAACCACAGGCCTGGCATCAAATCTGTCCTATCCTCAATATAAACATTTAGCAAAGTTTCAAGACACCTAAAAATAATAGGCTCTGAGGGTAAGTGGAGACATCTATAAAGCAACCAAAACAGAAAAGAAACACAAAGATGTATAAAACTAAGTGAAACAACAGAAACAGAATAAATAATAACACTCAAATTCTAAAGACACAAAGTATTAACCCTAGAAAAAGAAATTCAGTAGTATCCCCAGTAACAGGACCAGATTCAATGAAAACAATAGAAAAAACAGACAATTTAAAATAAACATGTTCAGCATTTTCAAAGAGATAAAGGAAAATCATCTCTAGAAAAGGCAATATGAAATTATGAAATACATAAAAAAGAAGAAAAGGAATTAAAATATATTTTAGATATTAGCAAATTATAATGTTGAACTTTTTAAAAGCTAATTGTCACAACAAACCATAAGCAGGATTGAAAACAGTTGGCCTGCAAATCAATTGCAAGATGGTATGGGAGTAACCATCTGGCATCCAAAGTGGTAAAGAGGTGCAGCTGTGAAGGAATTTAAAGGACATGAGAGCCAACTCTACCTCAGTGGAGAAAAAGTATCCCCAACAAGAAGGCTTGAAAAATTGAAGATAAGTGCAAGTAAATAACAAATACAACATACATATGAATTAACTATTAACTATAAAATCTTGATCAGCACTTTGTCTCTAAAAGCCAAAACTCCCTCTCTATTCATAAATAATGAATAAAAAATGACAGAAAAATGTCTAAAACCAATTAGATTTTGCAAAGTTTCTTTTTTTATTTAGAATGAGAAAAGATTTGCTGAATAATTTTAGACTTTCTTAGATATACTGAAAAATTAAATATGTTAAAATTTTAAGGGTTGGAGTTAAATAGTTAAATTTTTATATAATTTCAAAATAAGGGAAGGAAAATAAAAAGAAAATGTTAAGATCTTATTAATCCAACTGTGTTAGTTTTTCATCTCTGTGACAAAAGCCTGAGAAAACCAACTTAGAAGAGCAAAGATTTATTTTTGTTCATGGTTTCAGAGGCTTAAGTCCATGCTAGGCTACTTCATTGCTTTGAACCTGCAGTGAGGCAGAACATGATAGAAGAGTGTAGTGGAACAGTATGTTAAAGGAAATGTTTCAGATCTTGGCAGGCAAGAAATAGAGATAGATAGATGGACGGGTGGATAGATAGATAATTGATAGATAGATAATAGATAGACGATAGATAGATAGATAGATAGATAGATAGATAGATAGATAATA
This sequence comes from Marmota flaviventris, assembly GCF_047511675.1. Taxonomy (NCBI): domain Eukaryota; kingdom Metazoa; phylum Chordata; class Mammalia; order Rodentia; family Sciuridae; genus Marmota; species Marmota flaviventris. The sequence goes on along the minus strand of NC_092498.1, from coordinate 110,997,065 downwards.
GATATAGAAAATGGCAGGGAACAAGATATACCCTTTGGGGGCATACCTCTGGTAATCTATTTCTCTCAACTAGGCACAACTTCCTACAGTTTCTCCTACCTTCCCATAATGCCATCAAAATATTAATCTATAAGTAAATTAGGTCAGGGCGCTCATTATTCATCTTTTCCCCAAAGCCCCACTTCTGAACATTGCTACTTGAAGGAGGGGCCAGGTCTTCAACATATGAGCCTCCTGGAGACATTCCAAATCCAAACTATACCACCAACCTTAAACGAGAAAATTTAAAAGGAAGCCAATAAATATGAAGACAAATAAGAAGCCCAGCTTTTTATGTAAGAAATAATTGCACATTGACAAACATAAATATGACAATCCCATCTATGAAGAGAGTCAGATTGCATTAAAAATTTAAATTGCAGCTAAATAGGGCTTATGAGGCATAATGAAAAATAATATTGAACATTTCAAAATTAACCATTTAAAAAATATGTCAGAAAAATACTGTGATAATTAATTTTATGTCAATTTGGCTGGGCCACAGTGCCAAGACAATCAGTCAAACCTAGTTGTGAGTGTTTTCATAAGAGTGTTTTTAGATGGATTAGCATTGAAATCAAGAAAGGAAGTAAAGAAAACTACTCTTAGGAATGCAGATGAAAGCTTTAATAGAACAAAGACACACACACACACACACACTCACACACACATATGGCTGCTTAGATAGGTTCTACTGGGCTTATTGGGTATTACATATATTTTCAACTGATGACACTTGTTTACTTAGAATACTTTTATCAGAACACAAACCTCATGGTAAGTCAAAGAACATTTGTATTTTGTACACACTATTCCATACACACATGCACATATATACACAGGGAGGAGGAGAAAGATCAATTATAGACATTTGGTCTTATGCAATTTTGGAATCTGGTTAAGTGGCCTATTTAATGCCATTGCCTGTTTATCAGATGCTGGGGATTGAAGTCTAAAGGTTAGATAGTTGGATTAGAAGATGGATATAAAGTAGAGAGACCAAGAGCAAACTGGAAACTAGACATAAGAGCTGAAACCACATAACACGGACTCACAGTCACTTCCAGTTGCCTGTGGCCTATGTGGTGTGGATGCAGCCAGGACTTATATACCTGAGTCCTGAGCTAAATGCAACTATTGACCCAGCAGTAAGAAACTAAAGGAAGACCCAGCCAAAGTAGAACAGCTTCAGGCCCAGCTGCTATTTTCAACATACAGTTGTAGCAGCAAATCAGTCACAATGTGGGTGAACTTAGTGGCCTGGAATGATAAGGGACAGACTCTTCAAACTCCTGTGTAGTGAGGGTTGGTCATATGGTGTACTTGTGCAAAGTAGGAATAGCCACAGTATTTGTGGCGATTTTTTTTTCTTTCTGAAAAAAAAAAAAAGAAAAAAGAAAAGCCTTCCAAGTTGAAGAGCCTTTCTCTTTTGTCCTTTTGGACTCTTGTCCATTCTCTAATTTCTACTATCTAGAATGCTGAAGCAAATTAGGATGCTTAGAAATTATTTTGAGATCTGAGGACAAAATACACATGCTTAAAGTGAATTCTAAACACATCTTTGAGATGATACACTGGTATGGAACTATCTACTTCTGCACATTTTTATTTTATAGGAAAAATAAATTCTCATTTCAAACAGTAATTGGGCTTTACTGGTTCCTGAAGCTGAAATCATTCCTTTTCCATTAGTTCTACTATCTCAGTGAATTACAAAACTAAGAGCAGCTCTGGGGAAGAGGAATGGGATGTTTCAACAAAGGCAAGGAAGCATGGCAGTCAGCAAGAGTTAAAAAATTCTCTCTTTGACCAAACTGTAGTCAGGCTTCCATTCTTCTCCATGGGGCCTCAACTTTGTTCTATAAAGACTTGAGCAAACACTAATGTAGTTTCTAATAACTTAAGGCCACTTTCCTGGGAGGACACATAAGGTGCCTGCCTGAGAAACTCAAGGCTGCTAAAATAATTTACTATTTTTTCCACCCTTAAGCTGGACTTTTTCTGGCTGTCAAGGGAGGGTAGAGACCTACCTTTAATAAGAATCAGTAAGCAAAATTAGATGGGTTCACATGGACCAATTCCCCTCTACTTTTTTGTTATTATTTACTTCCCTGACTCTACTGTGTCTCCCCACTTCCTGAATTCCTGGTCTTCCTTTAAAAAACCTTGTCTACAAATAGAAGTTGAGTTCAGTTCATTCTAGACACTATTGCATATCATGCATCAAAATCTGTTTTTTTTTAAATTTTTTTATTGTTGGTTGTTCAAAACATTACATAGTTCTTGATATATCATATTTCACACTTTGATTCAAGTGGGTTATGAACTCCCATTTTTACCCCATATACAGATTGCAGAATCACATCAGTTACACATCCATTGATTTACATATTGCCATACTAGTGTCTGTTGTATTCTGCTGCCTTTCCTATCCTCTACTATCCCCCCTCCCCTCCCCTCCCCTCCCCTCCCCTCTTCTCTCTCTACCCCCTCTACTGTCATTCATTTCTCCCCCTTGTATTATTTTCCCCTATCCCCTCACTTCCTCTTGTATGAAATTTTGTATAACCCTGAGGGTCTCCTTCCATTTCCATGCAATTTCCCTTCTCTCTCCCTTTCCCTCCCACCTCTCATCCCAGTTTAATGTTAATTTTCTTCTCATGCTCTTCATCCCTACTCTGTTCTTAGTTACTCTCCTTATATCAAAGAAGACATTTGGCATTTGTTTTTTAGGGATTGGCTAGCTTCACTTAGCATAATCTGCTCTAATGCCATCCATTTCCCTGCAAATTCTATGATTTTGTCATTTTTTAATGCAGAGTAATACTCCATTGTGTATAAATGCCACATTTTTTTTTATCCATTCGTCTATTGAAGGGCATCTAGGTTGGTTCCACAGTCTTGCTATTGTGAATTGTGCTGCTATGAACATCGATGTAGCAGTGTCCCTGTAGCATGCTCTTTTTAGGTCTTTAGGGAATAGACCGAGAAGGGGAATAGCTGGGTCAAATGCTGGTTCCATTCCCAGCTTTCCAAGAAATCTCCATACTGCTTTCCAAATTGGCTGCACCAATTTGCAGTCCCACCAGCAATGTACAAGTGTACCCTTTTCCCCACATCCTCGCCAGCACTTGTTGTTGTTTGACTTCATAATGGCTGCCAATCTTACTGGAGTGAGATGGTATCTTAGGGTGGTTTTGATTTGCATTTCTCTGACTGCTAGAGATGGTGAGCATTTTTTCATGTACTTGTTGATTGATTGTATGTCCTCCTCTGAGAAGTGTCTGTTCAGGTCCTTGGCCCATTTGTTGATTGGGTTATTTGTTCTCTTATTGTCTAATTTTTTGAGTTCTTTGTATACTCTGGATATTAGGGCTCTATCTGAAGTGTGAGGAGTAAATATTTGTTCCCAGGATGTAGGCTCCCTATTTACCTCTCTTATTGTTTCTTTTGCTGAGAAAAAACTTTTTAGTTTGAGTAAGTCCCATTTGTTGATTCTAGTTATTAACTTTTGTGCTATGGGTGTCCTATTGAGGAATTTGGAGCCCGACCCCACAGTATGTAGATCATAGCCAACTTTTTCTTCTATCAGACGGCGTGTCTCTGATTTGATATCAAGCTCCTTGATCCATTTTGAATTAACTTTTGTGCATGGCGAGAGAAAGGGATTCAGTTTCATTTTGTTGCATATGGATTTCCAGTTTTCCCAGCACCATTTGTTGAAGATGCTATCCTTCCTCCATTGCATGCTTTTAGCCCCTTTATCAAATATAAGATAGTTGTAGTTTTGTGGATTGGTTTCTGTGTCCTCTATTCTGTACCATCGGTCCACCTGCCTGTTTTGGTACCAGTACCATGCTGTTTTTGTTACTATTGCTCTGTAGTATAGTTTGAAGTCTGGTATCGCTATACCACCTGATTCACACTTCCTGCTTAGCATTGTTTTTGCTATTCTGGGTCTTTTATTTTTCCATATGAATTTCATGATTGCTTTCTCTATTTCTACAAGAAATGCCGTTGGGATTTTGATTGGCATTGCATTAAACCTATAGAGAACTTTTGGTAATATCGCCATTTTGATGATGTTAGTTCTGCCTATCCATGAATAGGGTATATTTTTCCATCTTCTAAGATCTTCTTCTATTTCTCTCTTTAGGGTTCTGTAGTTTTCATCGTATAAATCTTTCACCTCTTTTGTTAGGTTGATTCCCAAGTATTTTATTTTATTTTTTGAGGATATTGTGAATGGAGTGGTTGTCCTCATTTCCATTTCAGAGGATTTGTCGCTGATATACAGGAATGCCTTTGATTTATGCGTGTTGATTTTATATCCTGCCACTTTGCTGAATTCATTTATTAGTTCTAGTAGTTTTTTTGTAGACCCTTTTGGGTCTTCTAGGTATAGAATCATGTCACCTGCAAATAGTGATAATTTAAGTTCTTCTTTTCCTATTTTTATGCCTTTAATTTCTTTCATCTGTCTAATTGCTCTGGCCAGTGTTTGCCGCCATCTTCCCGCTCCCTCTCCCAAAATCTGTTTTTTCCAGTTTAACTAGTTTTAAATTTTAGTGTAGAGTCTTTTCAGTATTGACCTAACAGCAGAGATCTTTCAGTATTTCTGACTCCCATTTTAAGGGATTCAGCCAACATGGTTATAACCACTTTTCAAATCCAGACACCTAGAAGCCAAGGGTTACCTCCCAATTTATATCAGGATAACAACAGAAATGCTTGCGTAAATTTGGAAAAACAATAAAAAAAAAAAAAAGATGATGTGGTCACTTCTGGCACTTGTAATTTTGGTTTTCAAATTTCTCATTCAAATCATGCTGGTTTTAAGAGTTTTGTATCTTTTTTATCTATCCCCATTAGGTAGTATTTACAAAGCAAGAACAACAGGATAAAAAGGATAGCAGATACCCCTAATAGTAGATAAAATTTACACATTTACTAGCAAAGAATAAGTCACAATGATAAAAAAAAAAAAAAAATCAGTACTGGGCTAACTACACAAAGCAAGGTACCATAAAATATTTTTGTAGATAAAGTCACTGCTATTTAGCGCTACTATGTCATGCATGTGTTACTTTAACACAGTGTTTTCTGACTCATGCTTATCAGCATGTGAAGATATATATAACACCTGCAGCACATAGTTGAGTAAAAGTGGTGTCAAAGAAGTTCCAGGTCAATCTTAAGATTCCCTCAATGCTTAACCCAATCCCAATCCAGAGTGTCCTGAAGACCAATTTTATGAATCTATCATTTGACTCTCTTTTATCTGGGAAGTTCTAAAAACCATGAGAAAAAAATTAAACTTTCATATCAAATACTGAAGTTATTTTATAATACACATATATGTATACATATGTAATATACCAAAATATATATTTTCTATAAAAATACCACTTCATCTAAAGATATATATTTATGAAAATATATATGTGTGTATGTGCATTTATTTGTGTATAATATATCTCATCACTCAAGAAAATGAAAATGGACAAAACTAATTGAAAAATTAATGAAAAGCCATGGATAACCCTGATAAATCACAAACTCTAACCCTAACACAAATTCTTTGTTTCCAGAAAACGTTTTAAACACAGAACTATAGTTTGAGATTTAATACAGTTATATTGAAAATTAAAAAAATATGCTGGTATGGAAAAATATAAAATAAATTAACCATATATAAGGAAGAGTAAAAGAAACAGAATGCAAAAAGGCAGTATGGTTTCATCACTAATCTATTTACAGTAACTCACTGCAATAGTCACTGAATTGTAACCAAAATAGGTAAATTTTATTTTATGTAAATTTACTCAATAAAATTGATGAAAGAAGCTTTGTGTTAAAATGCTAAGAAAGGACCCTGCCACAGGGGAAGAGCTGGGGCAAGAAGCCTTGGGACTTCTGTCTCTCCCCAATTTTGGGTCCTAGGCAAGAGGCAGGAAGCATTTCTCTGACTTCGGAGAGGCAGAAATTCAGACTGTTGGGGTTTTTCAAAATGGCAGAATAGAAGCGGTTGCTTTCCTAGCTGCTCTGTAGCATAAAACCAAGAAAACAGGCAGCTTCTCAGCAAGGTGAACAAAAATAGGGTTAAGGGGAGATTTCCTGGAATTTAAAACTGGACATCCAAAGCATAATGGGGACTCAGGAGGTTGGATATAATAAGAAAGAAATTCCACTGATAGCACCAGCCAGAGCAGTCCCTCTGTGAGCAAAGTGCAGGGAATTGAAGGAACCTGAATCTTTTAGGATGCTTACAGTGTGCTGGGGACTGAAGGTTTAGAGATCAAGGACATTGCCTGACTAAACAGAAAGGCACTGTGCACAATATCCTTTTGCAGGAAGAAGCCATCATCTCTCCAGGCAGCATGCTGAGGACAAAGGAAGGAACAGTTTTGCAGCCATGGCATAGGGGCTGGCAACTGAGGGTGCAGATTCCTAGCAACTTAAGTCTGGCCCAAAATACAGGCCCAGTAAATACATGATTTATGACACAGAGCATGCATAAGTACCCAGGAGAAAATTAAACATGGAGAGAGGTTTACAGAGGGGAAAACTGGTCATGTCATTGAAACCCACCCAGCTCTTCCCCTTCCCCTCCAATCCAGCTGATTTCTAGAACTTCTCGGAGATGCTTCTCAATTGGAATTTGGAACGGCTGGAGCAGAAGAGATTGAGTTTGAAAACTGAACCCAAGGCCAGGAAATGTAGGATCTACAGGTGCCTTAGGGGACTAAGAATTGGCTCCTTTACCACATAAGTGGAACCCAGGGTACAGTCTTTACAACATGGACTGACAATTCCTTGGTGCACTGATTTAAAATTTTAAAATCTCCAGATCAATTGGCATTCAGCAAAGAGACTAGAGTCCACATAAGCCTAAACCCTGCCTACAGGAATTCAGCATCTGGGATTACCTCTCTTACTCCAGCAATACAAAGAGTGTAGCATCACCATCCAGATGACTCCACCAAAAACTGCTGAGAAGAGAAGCTGAAAATCTTTTGATCTCCAACAGAAAAAATTCTAGAATTTTTCATTGAGATTTCTTTTTCTTTTATTTTCCCTTTTTTTCTTTTTCCTTTTCTCTATTTAATTGTGACCTGAATGGTACACAGACATTTATACACACACATATTTTTTTCTCATTTCTAGCTTCTTTAAAGCCAATTATTTTTCATGAATCAGTTTTAGAGAACTAGGATGTTTGATTAGCATATTTTAGTTTTGTTTTGTATTCTTTCATTTTTACTTTTATTTTAACTTTTTACCTGTTTCCCTTCATTCTTTCTCTTTTTTCTACTAACGGCCAACCTCTATTTTTCTTTTTTTCACTTTCTTTAATTTTTTACTTGTATTTTCTGTCCTCCTCCCTCATAATCATTACATTCTATATAATTTTGTTCTCTCCATGTCTACCATTTGGAATTTAAATCCATTTGCAAAGTTCATGTTTTTTTTTTTTTGTAGGCAATAACTGATCACATGATATCTGCTTTTATGATAATTAACATTTTTAGTGATCACAGTAGGAACTATGTGGCTTAATGCTACATATTGTTTGCATTGTGGGTTATTAATATTTGTCTCCCCATAAACTATGAGGTAGTAGAAACCTTCAGGGACACCATAAATCCACAGAGTAAAAACTTTGCTACCTCAGATCCATACTGTTAGATGGGTAGACACACAAACTACATGAAAAAGCAAGGAAAAAATTCACTCCATACAATAAAGATATTCCAGTAATAGAACCCATTGGTACTACCATGGAAGAAATGTCAGAGAATGAGTTCAGAATATACATAGTTAAACTGATCTCTGAAGTGAAGGACAGTACAAGGAATAAAATCAGAGAGCAAATATAGGAAGTAAAAAATCACTTCATTTAAGACAGATTCTGCGGGGGGGGGGGGGGGAAGCAAAATATCCTTGAAAAGAAGGAAACAATAAATCAAATTAAAAACCCAATTGAAAGCATCACCAAAACACTAGCTCAATTGGAAGACAGAGGTTCAGGCAATGAAGACAAAATATATAATTTTGAAAACACAGTTGCCCATGGAGAAAATATGTTAACAGACTATGAACAGAACTTACAAGAAACAATTTAACATAAATTTAAGATTTATTGGGATATATGAAGGCTTGGTGATACAAGCCAAAGGAATCCACAATGTTTTCAATGAAATAATATCAGATCATTTTGTAAATCTAAAGAATAAAATGGGAAATTAAATATGATAGGCTTACAGGACCCCAAATGTACAAAATTACAACACACCCACACCAAGGCACATTATCATAAAATGCCTAACATAAAAATAAGGATATAATTTTAAAGACTACAAGAGAAAAGTGTTGGGTGATATTTAGAGGGAAACCAATTCAGATCTCAGCTTATCTCTCAACCCAGACACTCTAAGCTAAGGAGTCCTGGGAAAATATATACCAAGCTCTGAAAGAAAATGAAAGACAAACAATAATTCTATATCCAGCAAAACTGAACTTCATATTTGAAGATGAAATAAAAACCTTCTATGGTAAACAAGAGTTAAAAGAATTCACAATTAGAAAGCATGCACTATGAAATATACTCAGTAAGATGTTTCATGAAGAAGAAATGAAAAACTAAAGTAAAAACCAGCAAAGGAGGAACTCTACTAAAAGAGCAGTGAGTCAATGGAGGAACTACTTCAAATTAAACCTAATAATAAATCAAAATGACAGGGAATAAAAAATCACATCTCACTAATAACATTGAGTGTAAATGGTCTAAACTCACCGTTTGACCCAACTATCCACTTCTTGATTTATACACAAAGAACTTAAAATCAACATACTACAATTACTTGTTGATAGCCACTCAATTCACAATGGCCAAACTATGGAATCAACCTAAATGCCCTTCAATAGATAAATGGATAAAAAAATGTGCATGTACACACAATGGAAGATTACTCATCTGGAAGAAGAATGAAATTATGGCATTTTCCAGTAAATTGATGGAGCTGGAGAATATCATGCTAAGCAAATAAGCCAATCCCCCAAATCCAAAGGCTGAGAGTTTTCTCTGGCCTGAGGATGCTAATTCACAATGGGGGTGGGTATAGGGAAAAATAGGAGTGTTTTGGAGTAGGCAGAAGGAAGTAAATGGAGAGGGGGGCTATGGGGCTAGGAAGGATAGCAAAATGAATTGGACATTATTAGCATACATACATATATGACTATAGAACCAGTGTGATTCTACAACATGTACAATCAGAAGAATGAGAAGTTCCATTTATGTATGATGTGTCAAAATTAGTCATACGTTAGTCATAAGGGACAAAAAGCACATGTCATACTGCCTAAGGTAATTATACATCAACAAGATGTAACAAACATAAATATTTATTCACTAAACAATGGATCATCTATGTACATCAAACAAACCCTTCTCAATTTCAAGAATCAAATAAGACTACAACACAATAATACTGAATGACTTTAATACAGTCTTCTTACCACTGGATAGATGAAGGAAGGAAGGAAGGAAGGAAGGAAGGAAGGAAGGAAGGAAGGAAGGAAGGAAGGAAGGAAGGAAGGAAGGAGCAATAGAACTAAAAGTACAATTAATAATTTAGACTTAACAGACATATATAGAATGCACTTTCTTCTCAGTAGCACATGGATCCTTCTCTAAAACAGATCATATCTTAGGTCACAAAGCAACTTTTATCAAATACAAAAAAAATATATAGATAATATCTTGTATTCTATCAGATCATAATGAAATGAAATTTAAAATCAACAATAAAATTTTTTAAAAAAGAAGCTACTTTAACACCTGGAGACTAAATAATACACTATTGAATGACAAATGGATAGCAAAGTAATCAAGGATAAAATAAAAAAAAATACTTAGAGGTAAATGAAAATAGTGACACAACATATCAAATTCTCCAGGACATTATGAGGGCAGTGCTAAGAGAAAAGTTCATTGCATTGAGCTCATTCATTAAAATAATAGAAAATCAACAAATAAATAACCTTACATTATGACTAAAAGTCCTAGAAAAAGAAGAACAAATCAACATCAAAAGCAGTAGAAAACAGGAAATAATTGAATTCAGATCTGAAATCAATAAAATTGAAACAAAAGATTCAATTCAAAAATGACAAAACAAAAAGCTGTTTCTTTGAAATAAATTAATGTAATGAACAAACCCTTAGCCAAGTTAACAAAGAAGAAGAGAGAGAAAACTCAAATTACTAAAATCCTGATGAAAAAGGAAATATTACAGTGGACACTACTGAAATACAAGCAATAATCAGAACATATTTTTAAAATTTGTTCTTTTATAAAATAGAAAATCTTGAAGACATCAGAACATTTTTAGAGACTTATGACCTACTCAAACTGAATCTGGAAAACCTAAAAATTTTAAATAGATAAATTTCAAGCAATGAAATTGAAGACACCATCAAAAGTCTATCAACTAAGAAAAGCCCAGGACTAGATGGATTCTCAGCTGAATTCTACCAGACATTCAAAGAACTAACACCAATCTTCCTCAAATTATTTCATGAAATAGAAAAGAAATGAACCCTTCCAAACTCAGAATGAAGCTAGTATCACACTGATATCAAAACCAGACAAAGACACAAAGGAAAGAGAACTTCAGACCAATATCCCTGAAGAACACAGATGCAAAAATTCTGGAAAAAATACATTAAAAAGAGTACACCGTGATCAAATGGGATTCATCCCTGGATACAAGTTTGCTTCAAAATATGGAAATAAGTAAACATAATTCATCACATCAATAGACTTAGAGAAAAAAATCACATAATTATCTCAATAGATACAGAAAAGCATTTAATGCAAAAGAGCATCAATTCATTTTCAAAACACTAGAAAAACTCAGGATAGTAGGAACATACCTCAATATTGTAAAAGCTATATATGCTAAACTCAAGGCCAACATCATTCTAAATGCAGAAAAGTAGAAAGCATTCTCTCTCTCAAAAAAAATTGGAATAAGACAGGATGGCTTTTTTCACCACTTCTATTCAACATATTTCTAGAAACTCTAACCAGAGCAATTAGACAGAAGAAACAAATTAAAGGGATTCAAATAGGTAAATAAGTACTCAAACTTTCCCTACTTGCTGATGACATGACAGAAAACATCTAGAACTCATAAGGTACACTCATATATTGCTGGTGGGACTGCAAATTTGTGCAACCACTCTGGAAAGCAGTAGGGAGATTCCTCAAAAAACTTGGAATGGAACCACCATTTGACCCAGTTTTTCCACTTCTCTGTCTATATCCAAAGGAGTTAAAATGAGCATTCTGTAATGACACAGCCACATCAATGTTCATAACAGCTCAATTCAAAATAGCCAATCTGTGGAACCAACCTAAGTACCCTTCAATAGATGAATGGATGAAGAAAATGTGGTACATATATACAACAAAATATTACTCAGCCATAAAGAAGAATGCAGTTATGGCATTTACTGGAAAATGGATGAAACTGAAGGCTATCATGCTAAGTGAAATAAATCAATCCCCCCAAAAACCAAGGTCTGAATGTTCTCTTTGATATGCTGACTCACAATAGGGAGCAGGGAAAAAGGAGTGGAGTTTCACCTGATTACAAAGGAGCAAATGAGGGATGGTATGGGAGATGGGAATGGGAAAGGCAGTAGAATGAATCAGACATAACTTTCCTATAGTCATATATGATTATACAACCAGTGTAACTCCACATAATGTAAGATCACAAGAATGGGAGATTATAGTCCGTTTAAGTAGGATATGTCAAAATCCATTCTATTGTCATATATAACTAAAAAGAAAAAATAAAAAAAAAACATGCAAAGAAGCTTTAAGTAGTTAATTGGCTGAAATTATGAGTTATGAGATATTAATAATTGCCCAGTAAATAGACTATTCGATAGATTTGTTGGATGATTATATTAAGATAATAACTTAAAATTTGTGTATCCTTTTCCTGATTATGTAATGATTTGTTCATTCATAAAAATCGTTGGACACAAAATTGTCGACTTCAGATGAACACACAATAAAAATAACAAATTTGAAAATACAAAAAGAAGATAACAAAAAGGCAAGAATAGGCTATATGACTTTAAATCTGAATAAGTTTATAGAATCATTCTAATTGCTATTAAAAATTGTGATACTAAATCTATGTGTATTTGGTCAAGGTGGAATAATAATTCCTTGGAACATATTGAGTGTGAAAATAGTCTACACCCAAAGGATATACTTGGAGTATGAGTGAAACAGTATTAGAAAGCAGTAGAAAAATAAAAGGCAACTTAACTATGGTTGACAATTTAGTATCCATGAAAAAAAAATTCAATTTGTACCTTTAACATTTCTTTTATACAGTGATCGTTTATAAATTGATAATTTATATATAAAAGCAAATTAACAAAATTTTTAGGGAATTATAAAGAAAACATTATTAAATGGAACTGTATAAAGATGGATAAATTTATATGAAAAAGGACACATAGATTAATTTTGAAATAGAGGACACAAGCTGCAAGAAGATATTTCATCAAAGAACTAATTTCCAGAATATGTATCAATCCTAGGTTTAGACAGAAGCATCCAATCTAACATGTACAAAGTAGATGAAAAAGTAATTCACAGAAAAGTGAATTCATATCTTCAATTATGCAAACATGCCAATCATAATAATAATCAGGTTAGATGCAAATGCATTTCACACACATTGGACCAATGAATATTTCACAAGTCTGACCATAACATATGTTGTTTCATGGAGGAAAGTGAATCCTTACTATGGTGGTGGTAATGTAAATTGATAAAATCAATTTACAGAGCAAATTGACAGCTTCTACTTAACTTGAGAATAAGCATATCATATAAGAAAGTAATTAATATCCTGGGTATTTATGGGTAACGGGCCACACATACTCTTCAAGCAAAAGGTAGATTTTTATCACAATATATTTGGAATAAGGAAAAATAAAAGCAATAATTTTACATAAAAAAGAAAGAATCAGTGTCTCATTCAGTGGAATCCTATATAGCATTTTTTTTGGTGTTGTTCTATTTTCTTTTTGGTACTAATGATTAAACCTAGGGGCACGTTATCACTAAGCAACATCTCCAGTCCTTTTTATTTTTTATAATGAGACAGAGTCTCATTAAGTTGCTTAGGACCTCTCTGAATTGCTGAGGCTGACCTCAAACTTGCAATCCTTGTGCCTTAGACTCCCAAGTTCTGGGATTAGCAGTGTGCACAACCATGGCTTGTCAGTATAGAACATCCTTAAGGAATAATATAACTATTCAGCTTGGTGAATTTAAATTCCAAGCAATTAAATAGTACAACTTTGCAAGCACATTGTTTTATAGTATGTGTAGATCCAAACGAATGTACTAAATTTCAAAGTAGTAGGGCACTCCAGAGTGAGTTAGCAGTGGTTGGGGAATGGTGTACAGGTATTTTAAATGTTTATCTTTTTTAAAAAAAAAAAAAAAAAAAAAAACAAAGATCAGAAGCAACTATTTGCAAAATATTAAGAAACACAAAATCCTAAGAAAGAGGTGCAAGGCAGTTAAGTTATAAAATCGTTGTTGAAAATAGTTGTTTTAGTCAGCTCTTTCACCACTGTTACCAAAAGACCTGTCTAGAACAATTTTAGAGGAGTAAAAGTTTATTTGGTGCTCACAATTTCAGAGATCTCAGTCCTTAGACAGCCAACTTCATTGCCCTGTGCCTGAGATGGGGCAGAACATCATGGCAGAAGTGTGTGGTGAAGGAAAGTAGCTTACTGACACGACTATCTGGAAGCAGAGAGAAAACTCCACTCCACAGTAACAAAAACATATACCCTAAGGGCACCTCTCCAATGCCCTACCTCCTCCAGTCACACCCTATCCACCTATAGTTACCATGCAGTTATCTCTAGCAGGGTATTAATGCACTGATTAGGTTAAAGCTCTCATAACCCAATCATTTTACCTCTAAAACTTCTTGTATTGTCTCACACATGAACTTTTGGGGGACACCTCATTAGCTACCATAACAATAGTGGAAGAATCCATTTACTCTATAAACTTTATAAGCTTGCTAGATAATGCTGAATGAAGAATTAAAGTTGTGTTCATGCATCTGTAATCTTGTAACCATGGCATCAGTAATTCACTTTTTCTTTTCCTACCAGCAACAAATGTGCAGACAAAAGGAGGTCAGTAACTGAAATGTATATCAATTATTATAGTTATTTTATTCTTCTTAGTAAAGTTTGTGTGTGAATATGCTTCTTTGCAGTGAAGGCTATACTATATATATATATATATGTATATATATGTGTATATATATAATACACACACACAAACACACACACACATATACACACATACATGTACATACATACAGAGAGAGAGAGAGAGAGAGAGAGAGAGAAAACACACGCCGGGCTTTTTATTTAAGGTAATATATGCACTTTCTTTATAATTAAATCTTAAGTCCCAAATTTCCTAATTTTCTGATTATCTTCTCCAGCTCTGATTCATTGTTTATTCACACACATAATTCATTTAACACAATATGCCTACTTATCCTTTTGTAACTGTGTGTATCTTAATCTTGTGGACTTAGATGTTAGACTAATTGATTTGTTTTTGTCTTGCTACTTCTTTAGTGGATGATTATCCACAATTATAGCGGATTAAGCAAGTGGAGAGTTGAGCTAAGTAACATGTTTCTTACCTTTGGTGCCTCATTTTTGAGGAAAATGTGTAGAAAGCTTTTTCTTGTCTTGCAGAAGGAATATAGTCTCAGCAGGGCTTTGTGGCAGCTGAACAAATAAGACTATTCTTGTCTGAGAAAACATTTACATCTCCAGGTTCTTGATTAATTATAAATAAGTGGATCTTGGAAACTTAAAAAAAAAGACATTTTTTGAACTACATCCCAGCTAATGGCATTTTTTTGAACAGTTTAAATCATAAATGTATTCATTAAAAGATGCAGATTAAAAAGAAACTGTCTACAAATTATCTTAGATGAGTGGGATTTTTTTCAAGGAAAAGTTATTATGTATGAAAAAATTGTCAATAATATTCAATATATGAAATGGTATAATACTAGAGGTTGAAGGTAAAATCATCTTATATAATCTAAAGAAAGCCACAATTTTATAAAATATATACTGTTATAGAAAAGTATAAAAATCTAAGGAGATTTTAAGAATGATAAAGTTAGGTATGTTTATTTAAGGTGAATCTTATTTTCATTGTATGCTCTCTAAACTTTCTCTATTTAATGTGATACTTTTATAGAAAGAAAAAACAAATGTACCCCCCTACCCCCCAAAAATCACAGAGATTGCATTATTTAAGGTTCTGAATTAGATTTATGTAAAAGGAACTTATGATTGGATCATCAGCACATATCTTGGATGTATTTGGACAATTGAATTAATTTAATACCAGATGTGGGGGACCAACCTTACACGTGACTGGGTTACATTCCCTGGCTGGGGGTTTGAGGGTCCCTGTCTCGTGCATGGGTACATGTCTTGCTACAGCCCCATGGGTGAAGGTATGCTCACCTGTTCCTTTGTAATATAACCCATTGCCCTGTTTAGGATAGAATCTTCCATGGAAGTGCCTTGTGTGTGTCCCCCTTCTCTTACTGTGCCCTTGGGTGTGGCCTACCCAGGTGTCAGTCAACCTGCTGACAGTGGACATCATGAAGATACTTAGCCCCCTGAAACCTGACCCCATGCCTCATTTGAATAGCTTCTCCTCAATAAAAGGGGTCAGCACGTGATCTTGCTCTCTCTCTCTTTCTGCAGAGTGACCCCTGAGCCTTTTAGTTGAGAGAACAGAAACCCCGCAACCAGAAGTAAGTATGTGATTATCTCAGAGTATAGTGCAGAGTGCAGTATAAAGAGAAAAAGGAAGGCTTCCTGCCCTCCTGAAGCCACACTCTTCATACACATTTTGTATTAAGATTTCCATTCACTTTAGCATCATGTTGGTAGTGAAAACATTCAGGATCATAGAAGCACAAACATATAAATGTCTACCATGTAACAGATGCCTACTAGCAGCTACCATATGGAGCTTGCAAACTAACCTTTTTTTTTTTCCTTTATAGTTGCAACTCATATTTATTAATGATGATTCTTATTCCATTTTTAAGGGGAATGTAAGAACACGCAATGGAACTGACAGAGGTTTTATCAATCCATGATGGTATTCAGATATTTCTTGAAAATTGCCCACAGATAGATACTAAGGAGATGATAACAGATCTCCGAGATTCAGGGAATAGATTTTTTTAAAACTATTTTTTGGGGGAGGAAATAATTTTAGCTTCCAATAAAATGTTCCAGGTACAAGCATAGAAAATTTAGTTTGAGTAGAGGATAGGAAAGGCATCAGAATACAACAGACACTAGTATGGCAATATGTAAATCAGTGGATGTGTAACCGATGTGATTTTGCAATCTGTATACGGGATAAAAATGGGAGTTCAAAACCCACTTGAATCAAAATGTGAAATATTATATATCAAGAACTATGTAATGTTTTGAACAAGCAACAATAAAAATTATTAAAAAAAGAAAATTTAGTTTGCCCATTTTCCCCTAATATTATCAAACTTTAATTATAGAACAGTTATTGAAGCCAGGAAATTAGCATACATTCCCCTTGTTGAATAGCTTTTCATAAAGGGATTCCCAGTGTTTTTTCTATGCATAAGGGACTGTGTCTGGTGAGAATGATTCAAAGAAAAAGCCATTAATGCATTTCAGAGTACAGTCAACACCCAGAGCCTGCTTCAGTTCACAGACAATGACCTTCATCTTTGTAAGACAACCAAGCCTGCCCTGTCTATTGATCCCTCTAACCCTGCACCCCTTATGTAATTCCACTCTCTGGAGTGAGAAATCTGCTCTCCTTTATTTACCTTCAATCTATTTACACATTTGCTCAAGGCTAGATACAGAGAATTGAGGTTCAGAAGTGCTGATTTAACCTACTTAAAAAGTCCATTATCAAACATTCAGTCTTCTTAGAGCTCTATTTTTAAAATATGCATATATTTGAAATTTCCATATATCTTAAACGTATAATTTTATTAATTTTGACTAATGAATATATTTTAAGTAATTCATGACTCTCTCAAGGTAATGGGACATTTTCTTCAAACCAGAAATTTCTCTTAAGTAACTCTGCAGTGAATTCTCCTATCCTATCAGGATCAAACACTTTTTAGAATAAATGTATATTAAAATCCCCAAATAAGTTTGCTTATTGCTCCCTTTAATTCTGTTAGTTCTGTTGTACCTGCTTGGGAGCTCTGCTATTATACACTAACAATTTAGGACTGTTGTGTCTTTCTTATAAATCAATCTGTGTGTATGATATGCCCCTTTGTGTATGTGTTCTTGCTTTGAGGTCCAGGTTGTCTAGTATCATTACAACTACTTTAGGTTACTTTTCTGCTTAAAATTAGCATGTAATATACTTTTCATCCTTTTACCTAATTTACTACAAAATTTTATATTTGAAAAATGGCTCTTGAACACAGAATATGTAGGATTTTATTTATCTATGCAGCTGGACAATCTCTGAATTTCATTACAGTGTCTAGTGCATTTACACTTAATTTATTGGCATGATTGCATTTGTGTATCAATATGATGTTGCTGTAAATTACATTTTTCTCTCTGTTACCCTTTTCTCACTATAGTCCTACTTTGCCTACTTTCCTCTAGATTAATATATTTTCCTTCCTTTTAATTTCTCTAATTTTTTTTCTGTTTAAAATGTATTTTGTAATTTACATATTGATAAATATACTCTTTTATGCATTTTGAAAAATGCACAATGTCATTACACCGGTCATCCCAACCAATATTTCCATCATTCTCTTCTTAAATCTTTTGTCACATTGTTGTAATCAACCCTGTCTCATTTACAGTCCCTCATAACCCCTGAATTATGACCCACTCCTATAGCATTGCCTTTTCATAGAATGTCATATAAATGGAATGATATAGCATGAAGATTTTGAGATGGGCTTATCTCGCACAGTAAAATGCATACATAATGGTGGTGTGCATATCAATAGTTTATATATTTTATGGGTAATAGTACATTGTACTGATGTGCAAGAGTTCATTTTCAAGCTCAGAAACATCTAAGTTATTTCTAATTCCTGGTGATTATAAACAAAGATTCTACAAAGATTAATGAGAATATTTGTGGAAATATAGGTTTTCATTTTCTGAGGTAAGTACTTGCACATGGATTATAAGCTAGGTATACAATTAAATTTATTAATTATTGACAAAATGTTTTCCATAGAAGCTGAATCATTTTATATTCATGTTATCAAAGGCTGAGGTTTCTAGTTTGTTCCAATCCTCTTTAACATAGTGCTTGTCTCCTTTTTATTATAACTATTTTAGTGTGTATCTTAAAGTAATAATGACATTGTGGTTTCAATTTGCATTTCTTTCACAACTAATTGTGTTTAGATATTTTTAAGCATGGGGGGCATTTCTACATTTTTTTGAGTTGTTTATTCAATATTTTGCCCATTTTTAGAAAAAAAAAATCATTTATTTGTCTTAAACTGAAAGGGTTCATCATATATCCTGAATTCAGGAATTTTAATTGCTATATTATCTATAATAATTGTCTCTCTAACTCTGTCTTATCTTTTTGTTTTCATTATGATGGCCTTGACAAGCTTTTTTTTTATTTTGATGAAGTTCAATTTTCTCATTTTATGTAATTTCAATGCATGTACTTCTGTTATATTACATAAAATATTTCCAAACCCAAAGTTAAGAAGATTTATTTGTAGGTTTTATTTGAAGAATTTAGTAGCTTCTTCTGATTCATTTAGGTCTGTTTTCCATTTTGTTAATTTTTCTGGATAGTGTGAGGTACGAATCTAAATCAAATAATGCAAACTTCATCTGTAAAGCACGAGATAGTATGCATTTAGGCTTTAGGGGCTGTAGTACCTGCCTCTGCTGTTCAAATGTGCTGATGTATTGTGACTCAGTCACAGGAAACATGGGTTAGTTATGTCCATGTTCTAAAGAAACATTATTTGTAAAATGTCCTGGGACTGGGCATTCCTTGTGAGTGCATTTTGCTGACCTGGATTGTAAATATATCTTCTGTAAGTGCCTGTGATTATCAAATGCTGAAAGAGTCCTTCCCAACTGAATTACTTTGACACTTTTATTAAAATTCTATTGATCACAAAGGGACTTTCTTTTAGGACTTTCAACTGTTTCCCATCAATCTACTTGTCTCTATTACGTGATTCATACTAGTTCTTTTAATATTTATTTTTTAGTTGTAGTTTGACACAATAACTTTATTTTATTTATTTATTTTTATGTGATGCTGAGGATCAAACCCAGGGCCTTGCACATGTGAGGCGGATGCTCTTTTACTGAGCCACAACCCCAGCCCATGATTCATACTCTTTAAAAATAGTGTAGCTTTGTAGTAAGTTTCAAAATACAAAAAATAAATCTTCCAAGTTACCAAATATTTTCAAGATCTTTTGGGTGTTTGGATTCTTTGTAAATCCCCTGTAGATTTTAGGATCAGTTGGTAGATTTTGTAAAAGTAACTCTGCTGGGATTTTGACAGAGGGATTGAATCTATAGATCAATTTGAAAGAATTGCTGTTTTAACCATATTGTTTTTTACAATGAATAAAAATAGAAATGGCTTAATTAATTTAGATCCTCTTTTAATCCTTTTAGCAATGATTCACTGTTTTAGTGTAAAAACATCATGCTTCTTTTGTTAAATTGTTTAATACTCTAAGCTGTAGAATTCTTATTCCTTTTTTTTTTTTTAGCTGTAGAAGTTTTAAAGAAGATATTTGTCCAGTTACTAAAGTTCTCTTCTAACCATCAGAGATTTTTATCATGAATTAGTGTTGGATTTTATCAAATGCTTTTTTGCTTCCTCTACTAAGATAATTTTGTAATTTTTTAGCATATTATAGAAATTTATTTTTCAATTTCAACCAACTTGAATTCTTGGGAAAAATCCAAATTTTATGGTACATACTCTTTTGTATATGTTGCTAAATATGTTTTGCTAATAATTTTGGAGGAATTTGATATCCATATTCCTTTTTCATACTTCAACTTCTATCTCAAATATATTAATTATTACTCTAAAATGCATTATTTTCTTTCTTCTGCCTGTGTGTATTTAGTTTATTCTTCTCTTTCTAATATAAAAGGTGAGCTTCAAGGTCCATTGTTTTTTGCTTATTTTTTTCCTAATTAAAGCATTTGCTATGTATTTCACCCTGAACATGAATTATAATCTATAAATTCTGATTGGTTGTTTTGTTATTTGGATTCAGTACAAACTTCTTTCTAAATTCTTTTATAAATTTTTATTTGATCCATGAATAATTTAGAAATATGTTAATGCTTTATTAAAAATAGATTTCTTTCTTTCCTTCTTTATTTCCTTTTTTTAAAGTATTTTTTAGATGTAGATGAACATAATATCTTTATTTTTTATGTGGTACTGAGGCTTAAACTCAGTACCTTACATGTGAGAGGCAAGCGCTCTGCCACTGAGCTTCAGCCCAGCCCCTCTTTATTTCTTATTGTCAGAAAGCATACCTTAAAGGTCTTGAGTCATTATGAATATGAGGCTTGTTTTGTGGACAGACTCTGTTCTATTTTGGTTAATGTTCTATGCACCCTCAAGAGGAATGTGTTTCTTGCTGTTTTTAGTTGGAGTGTTCAGTAACTATCAATCTGGCACCTTGGTTGGTAGTGTTTTTCAAGACTATAATATCTTTGCTGATTTTTCTGCATACCTTTTCTATTAATTATTTAAAGAAGGCTTTTGATATATCTAACTACAACTATAAATGTGTTCATTTCTCTTGCTAGCATTATTAGTTTTGCTTATATATTTTTAAATTATATTATTCCTGTTTAAATATTTAGGATGTATATGTCCTTTTAGTTAGTAAATTCTATTTTCATAAAATAATCTTTTTCATACCCACAAATTTGCTGCAACTAGCATCAAGTGATACTATATATTATTGCATAGTGTATGAATTCTACAATATCTCTTACAGGCTTTGCTAATGTTAATCATTTATCTTATATTTGGTATAAGCATTGTAATACAGTTTCTATTTTTATTTTAGCAATCAATCATCTTTTAAGAATTTAATGTGATAGGCATATTATTTCCCTCCCCAAATTTCCAAACCCTGATCCTCAACACTTATGTCTATGTCACCTCACATGCTAAAAAGGAGTTTGCAGATGTGATTAAGGATCTCAAGATGGAGAAATTACCTGGGTGGGCTCAATGTAAAATCAAGGATTCTGATGAGAAGTTGAGTAGTAGAAAGGGAACAAGGATTATGTTGTGTAGATTTTCAACATGGATGAAGGACCCACAAGCCAAGAAGAATTGACACCTTCTAGAAACTGAAAAAAGTTGGGAAACAGATTATTTTACAAAATGTATGGAGAAAACAGCTCTGTTGACTTTAGATTCATGACTTCAAAAACTGTAAGATAATACATTTGCATTATGTCATTATGTTTGATATCATAGCAGCAATAGAAAATAGAAGCAATAATAATTTGCAAAATGTCCATATACAACTATTCATTTAGTTACTGGTTCCAGTGGTCTCCATTAGGTTGTTTTTTAACTGGGGCATAAACCCAGGGTACTCTATCACTGAACTAAATCTCAAGTTCCTTTTATAGTTTATTTTGAAACAGGGTCTCAGTAAGTTGTTGAAGTTGGTCTCAAATTTGCAATCCTCCTGCCTCAGCCTCTCAATTCTCTGTGATTATAGGAGTGTGCCACCAAGCCCAGCTCCATTCCTTTCTAGTATGGATTTGCCTTAGAGAATATTTTTCTTCTGTCTAAAAAAGATACTGCAGTGTTTTTTGTAATTAAGTTTAGATACTGATGAATAACACATTTCTAATGCCTGGAAAGTGGTTTTTTTACACCTGTCTTTTTACATGTTTTAAAAGATATTTTTGTTAGGTATAAAATTTTAGATCAATGTATTTTTTTTCTTTGGGCTCAGATTGCAGACTTTAAAGTTGTGTTCTCCTGTTTTTTTCTGGTCTTATTTTTTTTTCCTCTCTTTATAGCATGACATCTTTACGCTTAAAGATTTTAAAAATCTTTAATCTATTTTAAAAATCTTTAATCTATTTTAAAAATGCATCACTCATTTTAAATAATTTTTGAAGATTCCTAATGTAGGTTTCTTCGTATTTCTTATACTTGCAGAGAGTGGCAGGGAAAAGATAATCCCTTTTAGGACACAAACTACCTGATTGCTTAACAACCACCAAGAGTTTAGCAATTTTTCTCTACCATATCCTCATGCCTTGGAGGCAGCAAATCATGGACTGAATCTCTGAAGCCATAAGTCAAAATAAATCTTTCCTCCTCTAAGTTTTCTTGTGAGGTATTTTGGTCACAACAACAAAAAAAAATGAGTAACACAAGATCAAATTCTATGGTGTTAGTCTCAGTCTAATTAAGAGAATCCAAGATCCATCTAAGAAGATGGGGTGTATCAGTTCAAAAAGCGAAACTACTTTACCCTCTCTTTCTGTTCTACCCAAACCCTCAAAAAATGGGATGATGCACATTCACATTTGTGAAGGGGTTCTTTATTAACTAATTCAAATGCTAATCTCTTCCAGAAGCACCAGCTCAGATACATCTAGCAACATTGTTTTTGTCTACAATCTGAGTTCACATGTAAAATTAACCATATCAATCCTATGATGTATGTAGGTAGGTGTGTTTTTTTTTTCTTATCATACTAAAAGTTTGTCAAGCCATTTTTTATTGTACTTTGAAGTTTTTCAACATGTTTTAGAATGGTTCTGCCATAATTAATTACTTTTCTGGCTACTTTTCTTTCCCCCTTTTTAAATGGATCTTCAACGTTTATATGTGTCATATCATTTTAACATTTGACATTTTTACCCACTTTACTCTTCTTTCTGTTTTTCATTCTGATTAATTTTATGAACATTTCTCTAGGTTTACTAACCCTTTCTTCTTTCATTTTCAATTTCATGTCTATCTAGTAAAGATCTAAGATTCCAATTAGTTGGATTTTACAGTTTATATTCCTCTATTGTTTTCCCTTTATGTTCATACCTTCTACACATATTTTTTATGTTAAACATACATTTATACACATTCAATAGCTTTACATTCTTTTCTGTTTATTTCAATAGCTGAATCGTTCAGTATTTGCATTTTATTGAGTTTTCCTTTTGACAATTGGTCATGTTATCTAAGTTCTTTGCTTCTCTAATGATTTTTATGATATATTGAACATTTGAGGATTTTATGTTGTAGAGACTATGAAATCCACTATTTTCTATGGAGAAATATTGGCTTTTGTTCTGGCAGAGAATTTATTTAGTTCATCTGTAACTCCAAGCTGCCTCTTCTGAGATGGGAAATGGCCAGATCACTTCCAGGTGTTACCTTCTGTTTGTGTCCTTATTATTGTGCATTTGCCATTAAGAAGTCAGCCAAATATTTGTGGCCTCCCCTGTGACAATATTCTTTCAGGAATTTATGTCATCATTCTCCTGTTTTTGTAGCCCTGATGTTTGTTACCTGAATCCTCAAGCCACATGCTTATTGATTCAACTGGGATAATTGGAAAGAACCTAATTCTCAATGCTATTTCTTTAAGTTTTTACTCTTCTTCCATTTCTACAAGTATTGTAGTTTTCCAGTGCCATTATACAGTTCTTTTTCAAGAATATATAATTGTTATCTATTAAAGAAAGGGCAAATTCAACTTAATCTCTACTACCATACCAAATGTGGATTCCCATTCTGACAAAATTGAAAATTCCAGAATCAGTTTTTAACTAGTCTGTTCTGTGTCTTTTTCGGCTATCCTTGCTTACAGGAACCATCTTTGTATGCTCTCACATCCCACAGGTTGTTTTCAACTTTGTAGTTCAATCATATCTTAGGTTATGTCTGCTACTGCTATAAGGTTATTTAATGACACCCCCTCTCTGTATAAACACTCAGCTGAACAACATATGCTCAGTAATTCACAAGCTGAATTCACAAATGGAATAACTGCTCAGAACTTTAAGCAGTTTAAGTAGTCTTGCTGCCCATGAATCCCAACTCTCCTATCCTCTATAAACTACTTAACACTTTTCAACAGCCACTTCAGTTGTGCAGTTATTTTCATATTAACCTTTTTTCCCCAAGTGGTATGATTAATGAATAAAAGAATAATACCCATAGAATAAAAATGTAAAAATTCTATCATTCATTGTTTTCAAGTTTTTGACCATCAGTTCAAGATGTTAAATGATGTATAAGTTAATTTCAGACATTCTTCATGAGGTACAATTTACTTCAGTTAGAATAAATAAGAATTTCAGGCCAGGCACATTAAGAATTTCAGGTGGTGGCACATGCATTAATCCCAGTATCCCAGAAGGCTGAGGCAGGAGGATTGTGAGTTGAAAGACAACCTCAGCAACTTAGCAAGGCACTAAGAAAATTAGTGAGAACCTGTCTCTACATTACATACAAAAAAGGGGTGAGGATGTGGCTCAGTGGTTGAGTATCCCTGAGTTCAATCCCCCTTCCCCCCAAAAAAAAATCCATAGTTGCTATGCTAACAAAATTTGTGACTCCAGGGTACTTTTATTATGGATGTAGCATGTGAACCCAATTATAATTCCAGGAATTTAACAGAACTTTGGCTCAGTAAAATGGGCAAGGTGTAATATATTTCATTTTATTCTGTAGTTATAAGAATCTACCTCTCCCTTATATGTACTTGAAATGTTTTTTATCTTAATGTATGACAAAAGTTTTCAAAAGTAGGAATTCCTTCTGAAAACTGACAGCATCTGAAAAGAGGTTTAACATCAGTTATTTACTGTCCTCTAAGCAGACTCAGTTATTACCCAAACAGTCCTTTCAAATTCTTTATCTTCTGTTTTTTATATTAGGAAGTAGTCAACAAGTGTGGAAAGAATCTGTAAGTGTTCTTCAATAATATCAGCTGAATTCAGTTCTAAGAGGATCTGAACCTGATCACATGAGCCATCTGTATAGTCACCAAAACCTGATTTCACTGAGGCCAGTGAGTCCAAAGCTTAGTTCCTCCCTCACTTAGTAAAACTGTAGAGTGACCAGACGATGAAAATTTGTAAACCAGCTGTCCATTTATGTTCATGAATTTTATTTCATCCTTTATGAGAATGCTCTGTTTATGAAATGAGGCTTAAAGTATTTAATTCACCCAAAAGCTGAATTGGGACACCCACCCCCTCCTACTCACAAAAATAGAAACAGTTGGTTTTCTTTTATGGCCTTCTTTTCTCCATTCTAGCATAACCAATAACTTTGGTGATTTTTTTATTTTCTGGGTAGAATAGTTAATAGTACACAGACACAGTAGGGAATAAGGATCAGTCAGGCAAACCTATCCTCTCAGAGCTCTTAAGGGAATGAGTTTTCAAGTATTTCTCTGGATATACAAAAGGTCAAAGTTTTATGTCTGCCAACCCTTCTGCTATATTTCTCTTACTGAAATATTTCTGTTCAATTTCTCTCCTGATTTTGATCATAGCAAAATTGACTTCCAATTTTGTACATGTATTATTCAATCTGATATTTTAAAACACACAGATGAATGCTGTTATAACATTTAAACAGAATTATTAAAATGTACTGAAATTGTACCTGAAAATGTATTCATATAGAATGGTGGTAATTCTAAACCTGGTTTATATGGAAAATGTCCTTATTCTTTGGTCATTTGTGATTTTACATATTCTAAAACAAATAACTAGGCAAAATATGTTCCTTTTCTTGTCTGATAATCTTTGAGTTTTCTACTTCTTTTTTAACATATAATATGATATCTCAATATAAATTAAGACATTCATGTCTGATATAGAATGATCTACTCATTGCTGAACTTTTATATTTTGGGCAATTATAGTGCATCTTTTATGTTATTTGTCTTCTGATATTTCACCATGAAGTGATATTTTCTCTAATTTTTCTTTTGAGAACATTTTTAAATTACCCTTGCTTTTATTACTTAGCCTTCCCTGACTTACCTTTCCTCTTCCATCTCTCTTTCATTTCTTTCTTCCTTCCCTCCCTCTATCATTCCTTCATATTTTAGGGGAAAAAATGAAAGCCATTCTATGCTATCTTCATAGAAATCAAAATTTTGAAATTTACACCCTCTTCTCTACTTTTAAAATGTACCTCATATTTAATATGGTTTCTATTGTGTGCATATGTGTGTCTGCATAATTATTGTGTGTTTTGAAAATTTATGAAATGATAAGATATAATATAGTATATTGCATTTGTATGATAAGATATAATACAGTATATTGCATTTGTAGCTTGTAATTTGACAAATATACATTTTGTGATTCATTTATGATGTGTATTTTCGTTCCATTTTTTTATTCATTTTAGATGTTTTCTAGCTAGCTTTCTATCATTTTAGATGCTATCTAAGAACTCTGGTTCATAGAAGAAGTATGTTTCCAGGTTATCAATTTCATTATTATATTGTGTTTCCTAAAAACAATTCATCTAGGAATAAACCTTTGGTTAAGATCAAGGTTAACTTTGTCAATCACTTTTCTCTATTTTATGAAAGAATTATAATTGACAGTGAAGAAAAATCATGTTTTTCTGAGATTTTAGTTTCATTTCTTTTCAATAACTGAGAAAAGAGCTAATCAAACTGACAGCTATTAGATCATTGAAGGTGATGATTGATGACAAACCACTGGATCATTTTTGGCATATGACTCAAAGGAAATTTAAAGAATTAAATGTC